>NW_012117376.1:12824079-12827409 GCF_000951035.1 Colobus angolensis palliatus
CCTGGCAATCCTCAATTTCCCTTCCTTCCTTCCTTCCTTCCTTCCTTCCTTCCTTCCTTCCTTCCTTCTCTCTGTATTTTTTTGACTGGGTCTTACTCTGTCACCCAGACTGAGTGCAGTGGTGCAATCTTGGCTCACTGAAATCTCTGCCTCCTGGGTTCAAGCGATTCCCCTGCCTCACCCTCCTGAGTAGCTGGAATTACAGGCATGTGCCACTATACCAAGCTAATTTTAGTATGTTTAGTAGAGACAGGGTTTCACCATGTTGGCCAGGCTGGTCTCAAACTCCTGACCTCCAGTGATCTGCCTGCCTTGGCCTCCCAAAGTGCTGGGATTACAGGCATGAGCTGCCGCACCTGGCCCAATTTCTTTTTTTCCCCTCTTGTTTGAATCAGGATCCAAGAAGATTCATGTAGCAATTGGTTCCTATGTCTCTTACTTCTCTTTATTCAAGTAGTTAATTTACTTTGAGGTGAGTTCTCACTGTGTTGCCCAGGCTGGTCTCAAACTTCCGTGTCAAGTGATCCTCTCACCTTGGCCTCTCAAGGTGCTGGGATTACAGGCGTGAGCTCCTATGCTCGACCTCTTAATTCTCTCTTAATCAATAGTTTCTCCCTATATTCTTTTTTTTCTTGTTTAGAATTTATTTATTGAAGAAAGCAGGTCATGTGTTCTGTATGTTTCTTATCATGTACATTAGTTGAGTGCATCCCTGTGATTTGTTTCCTTCTGTAACAGGAGTAAACCGGTGGTTAAACTTGCTGATTCTGTTCTGGTTTCCTTGGCAAGACTGTTTTATAGGCGGTGTTGTGAATTGTGCACGCTCAAACACAACTTCATTAGAAAAGTTTTCAAACATACACAAAAAGAGAAGGAAGACTACAAGAAATCCTTGTGGTAGTTTCCTATGGCTGCTAAAAGAAGTTACCACAAACTTGGTGGTTTAAAATAACACACGACCAGGCGCGGTGGCTCATGCCTGTAATCCCAGCACTTTGGAAGGCTGAGGCGGGCGGATTGCTTGAGGTCAGGAGTTTGAGATCAGCTTGGACCACATAGTGCCACTGCACTCCAACCTGGGAGACAGAGTGAGACTCCATCTCAAAATAAATAAATAAATAAAAATCAATCAATCAATAAAATAAATATTTTGCCACATTCTCTATTTCTCCCCTCTCTCTTCATTCCTCTTCCTTTCTTTTTTCTTCATACTCTGTATCCATCCTTCTTTATTTCTTCTCTTTGTTTTTCTTACTCTCTCTCTTTCTCCTTCCTTTCTTCTTATTTTGCTGTGTTATTTTAAAGCAAATTCCACATATATGGACATTTTGTTATATAACTGTAACACCATTATCTCCTAACACTATTATCAAGAATTCCTTAGAATTATCTCAAATCCTGTCCATATACCAGTTTCTGTGATTTTCTCAGGCATGTCTGTCCTGGATATTTTCTGTTTTCTCCTCCAGACCCACTCTGGGAATGGTGGTGCATGACCAGAGTACACTCCACCCTTCTTCACCCACCTCTGTGCCCCGGAGGCTGCCCTGTATGGACCACATTAATGGTTCCTTTGTTTCTGGTTGGCTCAGCCAACTGGTGGTGCCGATAAGAAGATAAGACGTCAGAGGATGAGAGAAGAGAAAGGTTTAAGTATTTATTTCCTGGTTCCCTCCCTGCCAGTTGCAGGATCAGCTGCAACTTTTTTTTTTTTTTTTTTAGACAGAATCTCACTCTGTCACCCAGGCTGGAGAGCAGTGGCTTGATCTCGGCTCACTGCAAGCTCCGCCTCCCGGGTTCACGCCATTCTCCTGCCTCAGCCTCCCGAGTGGCTGGGACTACAGGCTCCCACCACCACGCCTGACTAATTTTTTTCTATATTTAGTAGAGATGGGGTTTCACCGAGTTGGCCAGGGTGGTCTTGATCTCCTGAGCTCGTGATCTGCCCACCTCGGCCTCCCAAAGTGCTGGGATTACAGGTGCGAGCCGCTGCGCCTGGCCATAACCTTTTTTTCCTTTGGTCTGATAGTCTTCACAACATAATAAGGTTGTGATTATTCCTATATGATTATTTCCATTTGCAAATTAGAAAACAGGCTTGAAGAGGTAATTTGGCTTTTTCAAGTTCACACTGAAAGCAGGTAGCATCAAGATTTGAACTCAAGTCTCTGATTCTAAAACCCGTATGCTTTTCCTTATGGTATTCTTTCACCCACATTATCCTCCATTTGCTGATGAGAAAAGCGATACTCACAGTAAGGAAGTGTCCACAACACTCTTGGCAAAGGACAGGTTTTGAGAGCAGAAAGAACTGAACAACCCCTTTATAATAGTTGTGCAGCACTGTCCTAGTTTAGTGTATCTGGGTCCTAATTCCAGCTCTGTTACCTACTAGCTATGTTACTTGGGTAAATCACTTCCTCTCTCTGTCATTCATTCATTCAATAAGCTTTATCCAGCACCTGCAGTGTGCCAGGCAATGTTCCAGATCTTGGCAATAAACTCAAGGAGATTACAGTCTAGTTGGGGAGAAGATAATGAGTAAAGTAAATAAATAAATTAAAATACATGTTATATTAGATGTGATAGGTGCTGTGGAGAAAAGGAAAGCAGGATGAGAGCCTGGGAATTTGGGGGGATGGCTGCAACTTATTAGGGTGGTCAGGAAAGGCCCCACTGAGAAAGTGGCATTTGAGGAAAGACCTCACTTTGAGTGTCTGAGGAAGAGTGGTCCAGGCAGAGAGAACAACAGGTGCAAAAGGGTGAGGTGAGGCCAGGCACGGTGGCTCACGCCTGTAATCCCAGCACTTTGAAAGGCCAAGGTGGGTGGATCACTTGAGGTCAGGAGTTCGAGACCAGCCTGGCCAACATGGTGAAACCCTGTCTCTACTAAAAATACAAAAATTAGCCAGGCGTGGTGGTGTGTGCCTGTAATGCCAGCTACTTGAGAGGCTGAGGAAGGAGTATCGCTGGAACCCAGGAGGAGGAGGTTGCAGTGAGCTGAGATCGCACTATTGAACTCCAGCCTGGGCGACAGAGCGAGACTCTGTCTCAAAAACAGACAAACAAAAAGGAAAACAAAAGGGTGAGGTGAGAGTGTGTTGAGGAAGGGCAAGAAGACCAGAATGACTACAGTGGAGGGAGTGAGATGTAGGGGATGAAGTGAGGTCTTACAGGGTCTTGCAGGTGCTTTAAAGGACTTTGACTTCTCCTGTGAGATGGAAGGCCTTGGGGGGTTTTGAGCAGAGGAGTGATGTGCTGTGACTGATGTTTAATAGTTCAACCACATTGCTGTGTTAAGAATAGACTAGGCCAGGTATGGTGGCTCAC
>NW_012117376.1:12832834-12853375 GCF_000951035.1 Colobus angolensis palliatus
AACTCCTAGGCTCAAGGGATCCGTCCGCCTCAGCTTCCCAAAGTGTTGGGATTACAGGCATGAGCCACTGAGCCTGGCCCTGTGTTTGTTTCTGTGTTCATATGGTTGATTTCTGGAGAGAACTGGCTTCGTTGTCTGGTAGAATGTTCTATATTCTGGAATTGGCTGATTTCTTCCTTGTGAGGTCCTTTAATTATTCCTCTGTCTCCTGTATTTTCTGAAAACTGAGGTTAGACCTAAAGGCTTGATTAGATTCAAATTTGGACATATTTGCTTGTTGTTTTTTTTTTTTCCACCCAGGCTGGAGTATAGTGGCATCATCTCAGCTCACTGCAACCTCCGCCTCCTGGGTTCAAGCAATTCTCATGCTGCAACCTACCAAGTTGCTGGGATTACCAGCAGTAATCAGCAGGTGTGTGCCACCATGCCTGGCGGTTGGTGTTTTTTTTCTTTTTTCTTTTTTTTTTTCAGTAGAGACGGGGTTTCACCATGTTGGCCAGGCTGGTCTCGAATTCCTGACCTCAACTGATCCGCCTGCCTCAGCCTCCCAAAGTGCGGGAATTACAGGCATGAATCACTGTGCCTGGCCAAATTTGGACATATTTTCAAGTGGAGCCAACACAGTTTGCTAACAGAATGGATGTGGGGTGTGAGAGAAAGCTTCGGACTCAGTTTCCTCATTTGTAAAATATTGATAGTAATACCTGCCTATCTACCCTGCTTATCGATAATCTCAAAAGAGGTGCTGATCTGCAGCTGCCACGTGTGTGCATGGAAGGGACTGTACTGGAAGGCAGGCCGGGCCAACAGTCCCGGACCTTGAGCCAAGTGTCCTGGAGACTCTGGGCAATGGAGGCTGGTTGATCCTGGAGGTCCCTCCCAGGCTTGCTGTCCCTTCTGGAGGGTGGTGGCTGGAGGAGGGCTGAGGTGAAACTGTTTTGGAATCAAGGATCTGGGCTGGGGAGCAGAGTTGAGGCCTTGCCTTTCAGGTGAGCAGTTTGCATGAAGGCTAAGTTCATGTACAGACCATGTCCTCATATTTCAGGGCACTCGAGGCTCAAAAGACCTCTAAGGGAGACAAGAAGAAATGATCAAACTGAGCCTGTTTCTTTTCTTTCTTTCTTTTTTTTTTAAATATAAAGATGGGGTCTCACTATATTGCCCAGGCTGGTCTCGAACTCCTGGGCTCAAGCAATCCTCCTGACTTGGTCTCCCAAAGTGCTTGGCCTGAGCCTGTTTCCATGTGCCTGGCAGGAGGCTTGGGCTGCATTTTGGGCATCGGGAGAGTGCATGTGGTGGGGGAGCATGGAGCAGTATGGACACATGAACTTGAGGAAGGAGGTGAGCCTGGCAAGGTGTGAGTGAGGGGAGACTGGGCGTGAGTGTGCAGGTATCTGGAGGAACACAGTGAGAGTGGGCATCTCTGCATGAGAGTAGGCACTAAGTGTATATGAGTGTGCAAGTGTTATGTGGTCTGAGTGTGTCTGCCTGTGTGTGATGTGGTGCTGGAGATGGAGGAGAGGGCAGATGCTTGGCTCTAGTTCTACATGACTGAGGCAAATGTCAAAACTGGTTTGTCCTGGCCAGGCACGGTGGCTCATGCCTGTAATCCCAGCACCTTGGGAGGCCGAGGCGGGTGGATCACTTGAAGTTAGGAGTTCAAAACCAGCATGGCTAACATGGTGAAACCCCATCTCTACTAAAAAGACAAAAATTAGCCGGGCATGGCAGTGCATGCCTGTAATCCCAGCTACTCCAGAGACTGAGGCAGAAGAATCACTTGAAACTGGGAGTCAGAGGTTGCAGTGAGCTGAGATTGAGTCACTGCACTCCAGTTTGGGGGACAGAATGAGACTGTCTCAGAAAAAAATATATATATATTTTGTCCTTTGAGAGCCATTTTTGGCTTTGATAAGGGACATTAGGAGGAGGAGCCTGGCCCAGATACCCAGAGTGGAGCTGAGGCTGGATGCTGATGCAGGCCCCCGACTCTGCTTACACCTGCCTTGCTGTGGGACCCTGGTCCTGTCGGGCCTCAGTTTCCCTCTCTGTGTCGGAGGTTGTTGGGTCGGCTGATGTATCTGAGGGACTTGCTTCTTTAGACAGGGTCCATCCCAGTGCCTGCTGCCTGGGGGTGCTCAGATGGTGCTTGTTGGTTGGTTGAAGGAATGAGTGGGTAAATGGACTGGAAACTGAGGCAGAGACTCTGGCTCACCTCTCACTTATGCACACGGGATGCCCCCACCGGCTCATTTTCACACATACCCCCACACCCACACTCACACATTCATGTGTGTTCACCCTCGATTGCCCACCCCTCTTCACCCACACGCTCCCACGAACTCACACGCTGCCCAACCCAGGCTCAAGGTCTCAGGGAGCTTCCACCTCCACCCCTACAGCTCTGTTCCCATGGGGTTTCTGGGCTCAATGCTTCTTGGTCTCCAGGGATGCCCTGCCCAGTCATGCCGCTGACCACAGTGACTCTTCTGAGCTCCTCTCTTCTCCCTCCACTTCATATCCCAGCGGGCATTCTCTTTCCTCCACTCCCTTTCTTTTATTTTCTCTCTCACCCCCATCCAGAGACACACAGACCCAAATGCACACTGGCACATGCTCGCCGCCTGTGTTTCCTCATCTCGTCTTTTGTCTTGGATCTTCCCTTGTCTTTGTCGCTGAGCCTCCTTGTTCCTCTCATCTCTCCCGGCGTTTACATCTGTCTTTTTCCCTGAGCCTCGCTCCCTCCATCCATTCCTCCGCCCTCTCATTTTTTTTCCCTGACTCCCTCCCGCCTCCTCCCTCTCTCCTTTGATTTTCCTGGTCCCTCATCTCTCCTCCCTCCTCTTCCTCACTCTCATGCTCCCTTTCTCACTCTCTTGAGTGCATGCACTTGCTTTCTCTGTCTTGCTTCTCCTCTTTCTCACCTCAGCTCCCTGGCCTTGGGCCCTGCCTACAGTCCCCGTCCCTCGCTCTTTATGAGAAGTCTCTGTGCAGTGCCCAGGTCCTGGCGGCCCAGCTTGGAAGTTCCTGTGGCACCCCTTGAGAGGCCCTAGGGCCATAGCATTTCCTCCCAGGGGTGACTTGGTAGTGATACGCTGTTTCCTCACTTCTGCAATTGCCAGACAGCACAGAGGCTGAGGCTGGGGCCAGGACCCAGACAGAGACACACAGTTCCTGCAGCTGAAGCCGCTGCCCCTGCTACAGGTAAGGGGGACTCCTGGCCCCTGCTGGGCAAGGGGGAG
The DNA here is from genome assembly GCF_000951035.1 of Colobus angolensis palliatus. Classification (NCBI taxonomy): domain Eukaryota; kingdom Metazoa; phylum Chordata; class Mammalia; order Primates; family Cercopithecidae; genus Colobus; species Colobus angolensis. Next base: position 12,836,077 of record NW_012117376.1, read on the forward strand.
GCATAGAAAAATGTCCTCAGGAGGCAAACCAAGGTCATGCCCCCAGGCTGCACCTAAGCAGATGGGCGCTTCTATTTTTCTTTTCTCTTTTCTTTTGTTTTTTCTTTTCAGACAGGGTCTCTCACTCTGTTGCCCAGGCAGAATTGCAGTGGCGTGGTCACGCTCGCTGCAGCCTGGACCTGCCAGGCTTAGGTGATCCTCCCACTTCAGCCTCCCAAGTATCTGGGACTACAGGCGTGCTGTACCACGCCTGGCTAATTTTTGTATTTTTTGTGGAGGCAAGGTCTTACCTTGTTGTCCAGACTGGTCTCCGACTCCTGGGCTCAAGCAATCAGCCTGCCTCGGCCTCCCAAAGTGCTGGGATTGCAGGCGTGAGTCACTGTGCTCTGCTGCTTCTGTTTTTAAGGGATTGTTCTGGCACCTTTCTCAGGCCCAGAGTCTCATGTTTAGAAATAACTTCTAGTGTCCAAACATTCCTGGAGAACCCAGCACCCAAGTTTGGCTTTTCCGAGGCTGGGACAGTGCTGACCCAGAGACCCCACTGGGAGGTGGCGATGGTGGTGATGGGGGCAGCTTGGATCTCAGGGAGCCAAATGACATCTACTTGACTAGCTGTGTGGTCTTGGCCAAGTTACGCTCCATCTCTGTACAGTTTTCTAAATTGTCAAATAAGGATAATGCCATCTCCCCCACAGAATTGTCGGGACATATAAAGGACTTGGTACAGGGCGGGGTACTTAGGAACTCACTAAATGCTAGGTTTGTGGGGTGGGGAAGGGGGTGCTGAAAATAACCAGGTTCTTATACACATGGCCAAGCCCACAACCAATGGCCCCTATCAGGTCCCAGGTGCTGGGGACAGGGCCCAGGCTGGCACCTGCCATCCTCCGCTGGCAGGAGGTCCAGACGTGGGGCTGTGTACTCGCTTACTTGTGAAATATGACAGAACCGGCAGGCTCTCTCCCCACACCTCTGGCTGCTCTCCTTTAGCTCTGACTGAATACCCAGCTGTGTTCCAGGTGTTTGGCGTGGCATGTGTGTGTGTTGGGGGAGGCGGTAGGGGTGGGAGGTGTGTTGGGGGATGCTAGGGAAGCAAAAGAGACACCACTATCTTTAGGTCCTTACAAACCAGCCAGAGAAAGAGGTCAGCCCCTTAGATGACTGGGTCCTGGGCCTGAAGTGGGCATCTGGGGTTTCGATCTCAGCTCCTGCTGACAAGGCGGGGCCTTGAGTCGTTCAGAAGTTCCACTTTCCTCCTTTGCAGATTGCAGGTTAAAATACTGACCTCTGTGGGCCGGGCGCGGTGGCTCACGCCTGTAATCCCAGGACTTTAGGAGGCCGAGGCGGGTAGATCACGAGGTCAAGAGATGGAGACCATCCTGGCCAACATGGTGAAACCCCATCTCTACTAAAAATACAAAAATTAGCTGGGCGTGGTGGCAGGTGCCTGTAATCCCAGCTACTCGGGAGGCTGAGGCAGGAGAATTGCTTGAACCTGGGAGGCGGAGGTTGCAGTGAGCTGAGATGGCACCACTGCACTCCAGCCTGGGTGACAGAGCGAGACTCCATCTCAAAAAACAAAACAAAACAAAATACTGACCTGTGAGCTTGAGGGTAGGAAGAAGTAAGAGATGGGTGGGGCAGTGCTTTGTCAATTGGAAAATGCTGCACAAAGGGGACCGATGCATTCCCTCTAATGCTGACTCTGTGACGCCTGCTGTAAACGCCTTACGGATGAGGAACCTGTTTTGTTCACTGTTGTATCCTTTGTCCTTAGCACAGGGTTTGCAACATAGCATATGCTTAGAATATGCACAGAACAGATGAATGACGAAGCGGTTTTTGCAGTTGGAAGGGAATGGACGGTGAACCAGAGGTCCAGTATCTGGTCCCAGCTCTGTCCCCAACACTGTGTTCACCTTGGGAAAATCCCTTCTCATCTCTGGGACTCAGTTTCCCCATCTGGTCATTGAAGGAGTAAGGAATTCACAGTTTATGTTATCAGTGACAAAATGCGCCTACAGGACTGAGTTTTCTCTGATTGGTGGTGGGAAGCGGGTGTGAGGAGAGGTTGGGATCTTGTTGTCCTTTTACAGGGAGCCTTTTCCCACCCCAAGCCTGTGAAGGGGACGGCCTTGTTGAAGGGGACGGCATTCCCTTTCTTGGTGGCATCCCCCACTTTCCTGTTCTGATCCCTTAGGTGGGTAGAGGCTTGGGCCTCTGAGGGCAACAGTGGAGCAGGAGCCTGGTAGCAACCCTTGATGGGCCTAGAGGTGTGTGTCTGGGTCAGGAGTGGAGCCAGCTCCCAAAGGGCAAATGCTGGGACCCTGCTGTAGTCCCCTCTCTGACCAGCCCCTCTTGGGTTCCTTGACAGCATGATAAGAGCAGGGAGAAGCCTCTGGTGTGTCTTTGTGTGTGCATGTGTGTCTGTGGTTATGTGGGGTGTCTGGCTATGTCTGTGTGTATCTGGAATGATGGGCCGGGAGCAGTCAGGCTGCATGTGGCCTGCTCCAGCCAGACAGCTCCCCTCCCAGGAGCAGATGACCCGCAAAGCCAGCTGAGAGGCTGATATGCCTCTGTGTGTCTTTAGCCGAGGGGAATCACAGCCAGATTCTGTGTGTGTATTTGTTTGTGTGTTTGTGTGTGAGAGAGAGAGACAGAATACGCAGGGGGAGGATCATCACTCAGCCGCCCCTCCCCACTCCCTTGGTTCTGCAGAAGAGGGATCATCAGGGCCTGGGTTTGGCGTTGAGCCCAACTGGCTAACGGGGGAAGCATGTCAAAATCAAATTTGTGCATACCCTGCGCCGCCCACTCCGCCCCACTTTTTTTTTCTTTTGAGACAAGATCTTGCTCTGTCATGAAGGCTGGAGTGCAGTAGCATGATCACAGCTCACTGCAGCCTCGATCTCCTGGGCTCAAGCAATCCTCCCACCTCAGTCTCTCAAGTAGCTGGTACCATAGGTGCACACCATCTATGCCTGGCTAAGTTTTGTGTTTTTTTTTTTTTTTTGTAGAGGTAGGGTTTGACATGATGCCCAGGCTGGTCTTGAACTCCTGTGCTCAAGCAATCTGCTTGCCTCGGCCTCCCAAAGTGCTGGGACTATAGGTGTGAGCCACTATGCCTGGCCCATGCCCTCCCCCCCCCCCCCCCTTTTGTTTTTAAGAGACACAGTCTTGCTCTGTCACCCAGGCTGAAGAGCAGTGGCATGATCATGACTCACTGCAGCCTTGAACTCCTGGTCTCAAGCTATCCTCCTGCTTTAGCTGCCCAAGTAGCCAGGCGCATGCCACCATGCCTGGCTAATTTAAAAAACAATTTTTTTTTTTTTGTGGAAACGGGATCTTGCTATGTTTCCCAGGCTGGTCTTGAACTTCTGGCCTCAAGCCATCTCCCACCTTGGCTTCCCAAAGTGCTGGGATTACAGGCGTGAGCCACTGTACCCAGCCTGCACTACCTTTTTTTTGAGACGGAGTCTCGCTCTGTCGCCCAGGCTGGAGTGCAATGGCCAGATCTCAGCTCACTGAAAGCTCTGCCTCCCGGGTTTATGCCATTCTCCTGCCTCAGCCTCCGGAGTAGCTGGGACTACAGGCGCCTGCCACCTTGCCCGGCTAGTTTTTTTGTATTTTTTAGTAGAGACAGGGTTTCACTGTGTTAGCCAGGATGGTCTCAATCTCCTGACCTCGTGATCCGCCCGCCTTGGCCTCCCAAAGTGCTGGGATTACAGGCTTGAGCCACCGCGCCCGGCCGCCTGCACTACCTTTTACAGTTCATAAAGTCCATTTCAATGTATCAAGTGCTTTACTGTTTACCAAAAACTGTCACCACCAATAATCTCACTTCCTTTTTTTTTACAACAATGCTTTGAGATAAGCAAGGCACAGACACCACATTTTGCAGATAAAAACCCAAGGCTCGGAGCTGGAATGAGGCTCACTCAAGTTATGTGGGTGAGTGGCACAGCTGAGGCCAGAGCCCACATCCCCTGGTTTCGGTTCCTATGCTTTCTCTCTGGCTAACCTCGATTGCTTCTAGGAGACAATGTGTAGCTGGCTTGGTGCATGGCCAATTTGGTTGCTGCTTTATTCACTTATTCTTTTTTTTTTTTTTTCTTTTTGAGACGGAGTCTCGCTCTGTCACCCAGGCTGGAGTGCAGTGGCCGGATCTCAGCTCACTGCAAGCTCCACCTCCCGGGTTTACGCCATCCTCCTGCCTCAGCCTCCCGAGTAGCTGGGACTACAGGCGCCCGCCACCTCGCCCGGCTAGTTTTTTGTATTTTTTAGTAGAGACGGGGTTTCACCGTGTTAGCCAGGATGGTCTCGATCTTCTGACCTCGTGATCCGCCCGTCTCGGCCTCCCAAAGTGCTGGGATTACAGGCTTGAGCCACCGCGCCCGGCCTTTTTTTTAAATTTTTAATTTTGTAGAGACAAAATTTGGTTATGTTGCTCAGACTGGTCTTAAACTCCTGGCCTCAAGCAATCCTCTTACCTCAGCCTCTCAAAGTGCTGGCATTATAGGTGTGAGCCACCTTTCCAGCCTCAATGTTGATGTTATTCCTGTTTTATAGATGAGGAAACCGGGACTGGTCCCAGGGAATCTAAGAGCTGGGAGTGGCTAGAGCTGGGGCATGAGGGTTTGGAAACGAACAGTGAGGGACACTGCGACTGTGTGTGTACGGAGGCTCACCTGTCTATTTAGTCAATATTTCTCATGTGTTTGCTATGTAGGAGGCCCTGTGATGGGTATTGGTGATATATCAGAAGCCTTGGCCCTGGGGAGTTCACAGTCCAAAAGGAGAGAGAAATCAACAGCTATGATAATGCAATGTGATATATTGTTATGGGAACTTGAGGTGGAACTTCCAACTCTGAGGTAGGGAAGTAAGAGGAACAATGGCCAACATTCAATGAGCTCTCACTATAGACCAGACCAGGCATCTTCTTTCTTTTTTCTGAGATGGAGTCTCGCTCTGTCGTCTAGCTGGAGTGCAATGGCGTCATCTTGGCTCACTGCAATCTCTGCCTCCTGTGTTCAAGCGATTCCCCTGCCTCGGCCTCCCGAGTAGCTGGGATTACAGGCATGCGCCACCACGCCTGGCTAATTTTTGTATTTTTAGTAGAGATGGGGTTTCACCATGTTAGCCAGGATGCAGGATGGTCTCGATCTCCTGACCTCGTGATCCGCCCGCCTCGGCCTCCCAAAGTGCTGGGATTACAGGCATGAGCCACCGCGCCCGGCCTCTTTTTTCTTTTTTTGTATTTTTAGTAGAGATGGGGTTTCACCATGTTGGCCAGGCTGGTCTCGAACTCCTGACCTCAAGTGATCTGCCTGCCTTGGCCTCCCAAAGTGCTGGGATTACAGGCATGAGCCACCACGCCCGGCCATACACATTGTTTCATTGACTCTTCACACCACTCTGGAGAGGTATGTGCCTGGGTTTTATCAGCTCCATTTTCAGGGAGGGACCTGACACTCAGAGGGAGAACAGGCTTGGCTGTGGTCCTGTGGTAGGAAGTAAGAGAGGCAGGATATGAACCCAGGTTTGTCTGACTCCAGAGTCTGTGCTCTTAACCACTGTTCTCTAAATACTATACATCCTTTATTTTGCTTGATGCTTACAAAAGCCCTATGAAAGAGACGTGTTACTATTTGTATTTTACAAATGAGGCCCAAAGGAGGCAAGCAGTTTTACCAAAGGTTGCACAGCTTTTAAGTCATAAACTGAGTCATATGACTTTAACTTAAAAATACACAATGTACTTTCAAATTTGCCATCTCTTAGGCCCATTATTTTTTTATTTTTTACGGTGGTGAAAACCATAACATAAATTTACTCTCTTAGCATGCATTTTAAAAAATTTAAAAATTTATTTTATAGAGATTGGGGTGTTGCTATGTTGTCCAGGCTGGTCTCAAACTCCTGGGCTCAAGTGATCCACTCATTCTGGCCTCCCAAAGTGCTGGAATTACAGGTATGAGCCACGTGCCTGGTCCCTCTTAACATTTTAAAGTGTATAGTTCAGTCATGCTAACTATGTTCACATTGTTGTATAACAGATCTCTAGAACGTTTTATTTTCCTTTTAAATCCTGTGAGTGCCAATAGAATGTTTTCATCTTGGCTGGGCGCAGTGGCTCACGCTGGTAATCCCAGCACTTTGGGAGGTCAAGGCAGGTGGATCACTTGAGGTCAGGAGTTCGAGACTAGCCTGGCCAACATGGTGAAACCCTGCCTCTACTAAAAATACAAAAATTAGCTGGGCGTGGTGGTGCATACCTGTAATCCCAGTTACTCAGGAGCCTGAGGCAGGAAAATCGCTTGAACCTGGGAGGCGGAGGTTGCGGTGAGCCAATATCATGCCATAGCACTCCAGCCTGGGTGACAGAGTGAGACTTCATCTCAAAAAAAAAAAAAAAAAAGTTTTCATTTTGCATGACTGAAACTCTACATCTGTTGAACATCTCTCTATTTTCCCCTCCCCCAGCCCCGGTGGCAACCACCATTCTGCTTTTGGTTCTATGCGTTTGATTACTTTAAATGTCTCATATAAGTGAAATCATATAGTATTTGTCTTCTTGTGGCTGGCTTATTTCACTTAGCAGAAATGTCTTCAAGATTCATCCATGTTGTAAAACGTGTCAGAATTTTCTTCCTTTGTAAGGCTGAATAATATTCCATTGTATGTATACACCACATTTTGCTTATCCATTCATGTGTCCATGGACATGTTAGGTATTTCCACGCTTGACGATTGTGAATAATATTGCTTTGAATATGAATGTGCAAATGTCTTTTCAAGATCCTGTTTTCAGCTGGCGCAGTGGTTCACGCCTGTAATCCTAGCACTTTGGGAGGCCAAGAAAGGAGGATCACTTGAGGTCAGGAGTTAGAGACAAGCCTGGCAAACATGGCCAAACCTCATCTCTACTAAACATACAAAAATTAACCAGGCAAGGTGGCGGGTGCCCATAGTCCCAGCTACTAGGGAAGCTGAGAACCAACCACTTGAGCCTGGGAGGCAGAGGTTGCAGGGAACCAAGATCATGCCACTGCACTCCAGCCTGGGCGACAGAGTGAGGCTCCATCTCAAAAAAAAAAAAAAAAATCCTGTTTTCAGTTCTTTTGAATATAGAGTGTACCCAGAGTGGAATTGCTGGGTCATATAACTATTCTAATTTTAGTTTTTTGAGGAGCTTCTATGTTCTTTTCCATAGTGGCTGCACCATTTTAGAATCCCATCAACACTGTGCAAAGGTTCCCATTTCTCACATCCTTGCTCACACATTTCTGTTTTATTGACAATGGCCCTCCCAGTGGGTATGAAGTGATATTGCATGATGGTTTCAATTTGCATTTCTCTGATGATCAGTGATATTGAACCAGCTTTTCACGTGTTTGTGGTCACTGGTGTATCTTCTTTGGAGAAATGTCTATTCAAGTTCTTTGCCCATTTTTAAACTGAATTTTGTTGTTGTTGTTGTTACTGAGTTGTAGGAGTTCTGCTTATTAACCCCTTATCTGATATCTGGTTCCATCCCAAAGGTTGCCTTTTCTCCCATCCACAGGTTGCCTTTCCACTCTGCTGATTGTTTTCCTTTGCTTCATGGAGATTATTTAAAGTTTGCCAAAAATTCATTTATTTCTGCTTTCGTTGCCTGTGCTTTTGGTGTCATAGCCAAGAAATTATGACCCATTCCAATGTTATGAGGCTTTTTATTGTTTTTAATTTAAATAATTAATTAATGATTTTTTGTTGTTGTTTTTTAGAGACAGGGTCTTCCTCTGTTGCCTAGGTTGGAGTACAAGGGCACGATCATAGCTCACTTCAGCCTTGAGCTCCTGGGCTCAAGGTCTCCTCCTGCCTCAGCCTCTGAGTAGCTGGGACTACAGGTGCATGTCATCATGCTCAGCTAATTTTTAAAATTTTATGTAGAAACAAGATCTTGCTATGTTGCCCAGGCTGGTCCCAAACTCCTGGCTTCAAGCAATCCTCCTACCTAGGCCTCCCAAAGTTCTGGGGTTACAGGCATGAACCACTGTACCTGGCCTGTTGTGAAGCTTTTTTTTTTTTTTTTTAAGATGGAATCTTACTCTGTTTCCCAGGCTGTAGTGCAATGGCACGAGCTTGGGCTCTCTGCAACCTCTGCTCTGCCTCCCAGGTTCAAGTGATTCTCATGCCTCAGCCTCCTGAGTAGCTGGGATTACAGGCACCTGCCATCATGCCTGGCTAATTTTGGTATTTTTGTAGAGACGGGATTTCACCATGTTGGTCAGGCTGGTCTTGAACTCCTGACTTCAGGTGACCTGCCCACCTTAGCCTCCCAAAGTGCTGGGATTACAGGTGTAAGCCACTGAGCACAGCTGTGTAGCTTTTATCCTATGTTGTCTTTGAGGAGTTTTATAGTTTCAGGTCTTATGTTTAGGTCTTTAATCCATTTTGAGCTAATTTTTGTATAATACATGGTGTAACATAAGAGCCCATCTTCATTCTTCTGCATGTGGATATCCATCTTTCCCAGCACCTTTAGTTGAAGGGACTATCCTTTCCCCATTGTGTAGTCGTGGTCCTCTTGTCAAAGATTATTTGACTATGTGAGGGTTTATTTTGGGTCTCTCTATTCTGTCCCATTGATCTATGTGTCTGTCTTTATGCCAGTCCAAACCATTTTGATTACTGTAGCTTTGTAATATGTTTTGAAATCAGGAGTTGTCTTTCAGTTTTGTTCTTCTTTCTCAAGACTGTTTGGACCACTTGGTGTCCTTTGAGGTTTCATATGAATTTTACAATTTTTAAAAAATTTCTGTAAAAATTACATTGGGATTTTGATAGAATGGCATTGAATCTGTAGATCACATTGGGTGGTATGGACATTTTAATAATATTAAGTCTTCCAATCCATGAACTTGGTATGTCTTTCCACTTATTTGTGTCATCTTCAATTTCTTTCAACAATTTTTTTGTTTTGAGATGGAGTCTCGCTCTGTCGCCCAGGCTGGAGTACAGTGGCATGATGTCGGCTCACTGCAAGCTCCGCCTCCCAGGTTCCTGCCATTCTCCTGCCTCAGTCTCCTGAGTAGTTGGGACTACAGGCGCCTGCCACCACGCCTGGCTAATTTTTTTGTATTTTTAGTAAAGACGGGGTTTCACCATGTTAGCCAGGATGGTCTCAATCTCCTGATCTCGTGATCTGCCCATCTCGGCCTCCCAAAGTGCTGGGATTATAGGCGTGAGCCACCGTGCCCAACCTTCAGCAATGTTTGTAGTTTTCAATGTACAAGTCTTTTGCCTCCTTGGTTAAGTTGATTTCTTTTTTTTTTTTTTTTTTAGGAAGAGTCTTGCTGTATCGCCCAGGCTGGAGTGCAGTGGCATGATCTTGGCTTACTCACTGCCTCCCGGTTCAAGTGATTCTCCTGGCTCAGCCTTCTGAGTAGCTGGGACTACAGGCACACGCCACCATGACCACCTAATTTTTGTATTTTTACTAGAGATGGGGTTTCACCATGTTGGCCAGGTTGGTCTCAAACTCCTGAGCTCAAGTGATCTGCCTGCCTTGGCCTCCCAGGGTGCTGGGATTATAGGCATGAGCCATTGTGCTCAGCTGGTTAAGTTTATTTCTAAGTATTTTATTTTTTTGAATACTATTGTAAATGAGATTGTTTTCTTAATATCCTTTTCTCTTAGTCCCATATAAAAATCTTCATTTTACAAATGAGGAAACAGAGAGTCAGAGTCACAGGATGAGTTTAGTGGTTGAACCAGGATCTGACCCAGCTCTCGCCCTACCAGGTGGGAGTCAGATGGATACAGAGCAGGTCATGCCATCCCTTTGTCCTATTCTTTTCCCAGCTTTAAGGAGCAAAGGTAAAAGCAGGGACTCAGGTCAAAGGCATCTCTTCCTGGGACCTCACAGCATCCGGAGCTCCCATTCTCAGGTTGTAGGACAGGCCTGTGAGTGGACAGGTTGGCTGAGGAACAGTTTACTTCCAGCAGGGGCCACAGCTTGTTCTAGGAGAGTCACGATGGACCTTGGAGTTCAGAATCCCAAGTCTGCCACTTCCCGGCTAGGTGACTGTGGACAAATCTGTTTTCTTCTCTAGTCTCACTTTTTACCCCTGGAAAATTGGGTATCTTGTAAAACCAGCCTCAAGAAGATGATCTGAGGAGGAAATATGATCATAGGCAAGATGTATTGTACACCAGTAAATGTTCCCAGTGCCTTGAAATTAGGGGGGCTCCAGCCTCATGCTCCCCATAGAGCAAGGAGTACTGGGATCCAAGACAGTGTACCCACTTGGAATGTGGTGTTCCCCCGCCTTGACCACTTCTAGTCCTTGCCCTGTTGGTGAATGCACCCTCAGGCCTGCCGGGCTGCAAGGAACTGCTGGTGCAGGAGCTATGGATGAATTTGGATGTATCTTATTTATAGCTTATAAATATTTAGAATTTTGTACTTTTGACCTCAACTGGCCCCACAAACATTAGGGGCTAGCATGACTGGTGAACCCAACTTCCCAACCCACAATCTGGCCTGGGGATCAACCAGCACATACCTCCTTCTGTCCATCTCCTGATGGTCCCTCCTCTCTGGCTGTCCAGCTATGGATGAGAACCCCTTCTCCAGGTTCCCTAGGGACTGGGAATGTTTCCAGCAGGGATGGGGGCCAAATGCTGCGCAGGGAAAAGGGTGGGAGACCCAGACAGCAGAATTCTTCTGTCTCCATGAATATTTATGGCCTCTCTACCCCACCCCCAGCTGAGGGCTGTCCCTGGGCCAGCTGCCCAGCCTTGATCCATCAGGGAACTATGCCCATGTGTTAAACTGAGTGCTCTGAGCCTCTTTCTTTTTTTCTTTCCAAATGTTCATCCTCTTCCTGAGCTGTTGAAAGCTTTGTTGGCATTAGCTGGAGGCTCTATCTGGAGCTGGCAGGAAAGTCAGTGTGTAGGTCAAAGCCCCTAGGTCAGTGGTGGCCCACAGTCCCCTCCCCTGGCTCCAAGCAGCTGGGCCAGTGGGGAGAGGGAGGCTTGGTCCTTTGTGGCTCAGGTCCTGTTCCAGCTATTTTGCATACTGATCTTTGAAACCATTGTTAGGATTGTAAGATTTTGCAAATGAAGACATTGAAGCTTAGAGAGGTGAGGTCACTTGCCCCAGGTCATACAGCAAGTAAATAGTAAGCCAGGTATGAACCTATAGACCTTTCTGACTCCAGAGACCTTGTTCTCCCTAACCCACTCTACCCCAGTACAGCTCCCCTGGGGAGATCGTGCACATTTCCTTTGTGCTGGGGATTTCGGAGCCATCATCAGGGAACGGTCACTCATCGATTGATTCCTTGGTGCCCGACACTGGGATTAAAGAGATGAAAAAGATCTAGTCCCTGCCTTCAAGAAGTGCCCAGTCTGACAAGGAAACAGCCACAGAGATTAACACCTAAAACATATTGTGTCAGGCGCTAGACTGAGGAATGCACCCAGTGCATGGGGACCCAGAGAAGAAGGCGAGAAGAAGGCAACTGATTTTGCCTGTGGCAATCGGGGAAGGCATCCCAGAGGAAGCACTCTTTTAGATTAGGTCTTAAAGGTGAGTAAGTTTTTTCTAGGTAAAGCAACAGGCAAAAGTGCGCCGCGGCATGTGGAAAGGCAAAGAGATTTGAGGAAAAATGGAGTTTTTAGGGAAGTGGTGAGAAATTCGGTGGAGCAAGAGTAGAAAATGAGTAACAGGGAATGGTGGAAAATGAGGTGGGAAAGGAGCTTGGACTTGATGCTGGGCCAGGGGAGCCATGGAAGATGTTAGCCCAGGCAAGTGTGTGGCTGGCAGTTGTTGGGGTACAACATGTCTCAGATTTCAGTGCATACATGAATCACCTGGGAATCTTATTAACATACAGAGTCTTCTTTTTTTTTTTGGAGACAAAGTCTCGCTCTGTTGCCCAGGCTAGAGTGCAGTGGTGTGACCTTGGCTCACTGCAACCTCTGTCTCCTGGGTTCAAGCAATTATTCTCCTGCCTCAGCCTCCAGAGCAGCTGGGATTACAGGCTCCCACCACTATGCCTGGCTAATTTTTGTATTTTTAGTAGAGAGGGGGTTACGCCGGGCGCGGTGGCTCAAGCCTGTAATCCCAGCACTTTGGGAGGCCGAGACGGGCGGATCACGAGGTCAGGATATCGAGACCATCCTGGCTAACACGGTGAAACCTCGTCTCTACTAAAAATACAAGAAAACTAGCCGCGCGAGGTGGCGGGCGTCTGTAGTCCCAGCTACTCGGGAGGCTGAGGCAGGAGGATGGCGTAAACCCGGGAGGCGGAGCTTGCAGTGAGCTGAGATCCGGCCACGGCACTCCAGCCTGGGCGACAGAGCGAGACTCCGCCTCAAAAAAAAAAAGAAAAAAAAAAAAGAGAGGGGGTTTCATCGTGTTGGTCAGGCTGGTCTCGAACTCCTGACCTCAAGTGATCCGACTGCCTCAGCCTCCCAAACTGCTGGGATGACAGGCATGAGCCACGACACCCGGCCAACATACAGATTCTGATACAGGAGATCTGGGGAGGGGCCCAAGATTCTTCATTTCTAATAAGCTTGCAGATGATGCCAGTGCTGCTGGTCCAAGGACCACAGTTTGAGTCCTAAGTTTGTAGAGGACTCACTCTGCCTTGTGTGGCAGCTGCTCTGTCTGGGGAGCAGGCAATCCTGTTGGTTGCTGGGTGTTTGTTCACCTGACAAATGTTTACCAAGCTTTTGCCCCAGCCAAGCTCCCTGAGTACAGGGGACGGGGAGAGGAATTGGAAATGCCACTTTCTGGTCCATGCCACCACCATCTCTGACCTCCAGAATGCTTTTGCTGTTTCCACACTTGCTCCCTACCATCTATTCTCTACCTGACAGCTAGAGCAAGTCTGATCATGTTACTTGCCTGCTTAACGACACTGAAGCAGCTCTCCAAGGCTCACAGAATAAAATGCTAACTCCTTACCGTGCGTGGCTCAGGAGCGATCTGGAGCCTGGTGTCCTCTGATCACATCTCACTCTTCCCATTTCTCACTCCCCTAGGGCCACACTAACCTTTCAGTTTCTTGTTCCTACTTCAGAACATGATGAAATTATTCCCATTACAGGCCCTTTGCGCATGATACTCTCTGGCTGGAATAATACAGATCTTCCCCTTACTTGTTCCTTTTTTCTTTTTTAGAGTTCAACAGATTTTATAGGTTACTAAAGCTTATACAATTAGAAGGGCCCCCCTTTGGAGATACCAAATTACTAATATACAATTAGATACAGGGCCTAGGAGAGGGCCTTAAAGCTTAAGCTTCATTGACTTCATGGTAAAGCTGTCTCCGGTTTTGTTTATATGTCACCTCCTCCAAGAAGCCTTCCCTGGTCATTCTACTTAAAACAGCCACCAGCTGGGTACAGTGGCTCATGCCTGTAATCCTAGCACTTTGGGAGGCTGAGGCAGCAAGATCACTTGAGCTCAGGAGTTCAAGACCAGCCTGGGCAACATAGTGAGACCTTGTCTCTATTTATTAAAAAATAAAAATAAAAATAAAAAGCCATCTACCCTATCTTCATGTTACTATTTTTATTCCTTTATTAAATTCATCACAATTTGAAATTATCTTATTTGTTGCTCCACTTATTTTTGACTGTTTCCCCCAACTAGAATGTAAGTTCCTTGAGAGCAGGAACTTTGTTTTGTTTCTGCAGTCTCCCCAGCATAGGGCCCAACACCCGGAAGAATGTCAGTAACTGTGAGGTGAATGAATGGACATTGTCCCAGCCTCTGGATGGCAGAGAGGACACACAGAGGCAATGTCAGTGGAATAAAGAGTCATGAGCTACGGAAGTCCAAAGAATGGGCACTTAACCAGACCAGGGGTGGAGCCGGGTGTGCAGCAGGCCAGGACGCTTAGAAAGAGCTACTCGGAGGAAATGAGGTCTGAGCAATCTTAAAGAATGTTCTAGTAAACATCCAGGCAATCATAAGGAAGGATTTCTTGGCAGAGGAAACAGCATGAATAAAGTAATGAAAGTACAAGCTCTTAGGCCCAGAGGAGAATCAGCTGGTTACATTTTGGGTGATTTAAAGGGTTCTATTCATTAAAGATACAGCGATAGGCACTAAGTTTGGGTTGGGGCCAAGGGAGTGGGAGTCACATGGGGGCCAGGAGCCTGGGACTGAACAGAAGGCAGCAGAAATAGGAAGAGCCAGGATAACAGGTACTGGCAGCACCAAGGGCAATGGCTTTGAGTCAAGCAGGGGCTCCACCAGGACTCCCCTCACTGGTTCTGGTCCTATACCTGGAAGGAGGAGGCCTACTCTTGCTGGGCCTCCTGTGGGGGCTGTGTGGACTGGGGAGGCTCTGGAGTCAAATAGACCCGAGTATACAATCTCCTAGGTTGGGTTCCTGGGAAGCCAACTTTGAAATAGAGATTAGCATGCAGGCACAATTTTCCTGGAATATTTTATTCTCGTGTGTTAGTGGGGGGGGTGGGTGAGGTGGGGGCGGGTGTAGAGATGAGGTCTTGCTATGTTGCCCAGGCTGGTCTTGAATTCCTGACCCATCCTGCTTCCTCAGTTTCCCCAAAGTGCTGGTATTACAGGCATAAGCCACGACACCTGGTCTTCCTGGAATTTTTATTTTATTTTTTTTAGATGAAGCCTTGCTGTGTTGCCCAGGTTGCAGTGCACATCTAATAGCTAAAGAATTTAACAATATAACCACCGTATCATTATCCTACCCAAATAAACAAACATTATTTTTTTAAATACCATCTGTGTTTGAGTTTTCCCAAATGTCTTTTTTTTTTTTAATTCTTTTTTTTGTGTGTGTGACACGGTCTTGAGGCTCTGTTGCCCAGGCTGGAGTGGAGTGGCATAATCACAGCTTACTGCAGCCTTGAAATCCTGGGCTCAAGCAATCCTCCTGCCTCAGCTTCCTGAGCAAGTGGGACTAGAGGTGTGCACCACCACACCCAGCTAATTTTTAAAAATTTTTAGTAGTGATGGGGTCTTGCTATATTGCCCAGGCTGATCCCAAACTCCTGAACTCAAGCAATTGTCCTGCCTTGGCCTCCCCAAAGTGCCGGGACCTCAGGCATGAGCCACTACAGTCGGCCCAATTGTCTAGAAAATATTTTTTACAGTTGGTTTATTTGAATCAGGATCCAAACAAGGTCTGCACACAGCGTTTTGTTGCTCTATCAAATTTCTTTCATTCTTTTTTTTTTTTTAGTTTCTTTCTTGTTGCCCAGGCTGGAGTGCAGTGGCACTATCTTGGCTCACTGCAACCTCTACCTCCCAGGTTGAAGTGATTCTCCTGCCTCGGCCTCCCCAGTAGCTGGGATTATAGGCGCCCCACTAATTTTTGTATTTTTAGTAGAGATGGGATTTCACCATGTTGGCCAGGCTGGTCTGGAACTCCTGACCTCAAGTGATCCTCCTGCCTCGGCCTCCCAAAGTGCTGGGATTACAGGTGTGAGCCACTGTGCCTGGCTCAATCGAACTTCTTGAATGAGGATTTGACATTCCCCTTTCTCTCCTATCGTTCACTCCTCAACCCATGCCTGGGCAACTGTTCTCCCTCTGATCACATGATCTACTCCCATGAGATTGATTTCCATGTTGCCACATCCAGTGTTTGCTTTTCTGTCTGCATTGTCATTTATCTCCCTGTGACTTTTCACACTGTTGCCCAGGTCTTCCCAAGCTCTTGAAACTTTCTTCCCTTAGGCCTCCAGCATGGAACCCTACTTGTCTCTGACTGTCCTGTCTCTGCCTCCTTCATGGGTTTGTCCTCCTCTGACTTCTTCCTTGATGTTGGGCTCTTTAGGGTTTAACCCTGGTCCTCATGGGTGTTTCATAGGCACCTCAAATGGGATATGTCCTCATATGAATTCATCCTCCCTGCCCTCATGCTGTTCCTCCTTATCAGTGTCTTCTCCATGAAGAGAGACACCACCACATCCTCAATCATCTGGCCCAGAAACCTGGCAGTTCTCTTTGATTCCTCCCTTTCTTTCAACCAATATCCCATCCATTACCAAGTTCTGTCCATCTGATTTCCCAAATAACTCTCACAACCATCGTTTCCCTCCATCAGCTCTGCCCTGGGGCAGTCCTCTTGAGGCCCTCCAGATGATTGCACATGTCTCTTTGCTGTCTCCCCGACTCTGGTCTGATCACCTCCAGTTCATTCTGTGCACAGTGGTCAAAGCCATCTTCCCCAAATCCAGACCCAGTCTTGTCCCTTCCAAGCTCAAGATCCTTCAACAGCTCCCATTGCCTGCAGAATAAAGTCCAGACTCCTTAGACTGACCTCCAGGACCCATCTTGAGTTGACTGATGCTTTTTTTTTTTTTTTGAGATGGAGTCTCACTCTGTTGCCCAGGCTGGAGTGCAGTGGCACAGTCTTGGCTCACTGCAACCTCCACCTACTGGGTTCAAGCGATTCTCCTGCCTCAGCCTCCCGAGTAGCTGGAATTACAGACGCATGCCACCACGCCCGACTAATTTTTGTATTTTTAGTAGAGATGGGGTTTCACCATGTTGGTCAGGCTGGTCTGGAACTCCTGACCCGATGATTCGCCTGCTTCGGCCTCCCAAAGTACGAGATTATAGGCATGAGCCACTGCGCCTGGCCCTGACGCTTATTTTTTAAGCCTTGTCTCTTCTCAACTCCTTAAAGTTTTGGCCAAACCTAATGTCTTACGTTCCTTTAGAACAAGGTACGCCTTTGCCTATTCTTCCAGGCCTCTGCCCTGCAGTCCCCTGTGCCTGCTATTCCTCTCTCCTTGCAATATCAAGTTAACTCCTTCAGCACAGGTAGGAGGTCTCTCCTCACCCTCAAGTCTAGGCTAGGGGCAGCTTCTCTGAAACCCCATTACACCTGATACGTCCATCATCATAGCACCGCTCGCTTATCTACTTCTGAATCTCTCTCTTGCAAAATGGCTTGTGAGCCACTCAAGGGCTGGGTCTGTTCTCTGAGGCCTTAGTGCACTGCTCAGCTCCTGGAGCTATGAGTGCTTGTCCAATGAATACATGAATGAGCAACTGAGTGAATGAGTGAATTGGGCTAGTCTGTGTGTGTGTTCTGTTCACATGGTGAGAAGGTGATTTTAAAAAATCAAAATTGCTGGGCGTGGTGGCTCACGCCTGTAATCCCAGCACTTTGGGAGGCCGAGGCGGGTGGATCACAAGGTCAGGAGATCAAGACCATCTTGGCTAACACGGTGAAACCCCATCTCTACTAAAAATACAAAAAAATTAGCCAGGTGTTGTGGCGGGCGCCTGTAGTCCCAG
>NW_012117376.1:12853445-12855738 GCF_000951035.1 Colobus angolensis palliatus
AAAAAAAAAAAAAAAAAAAATCAAAATTAATGCAAGAAGAATTATAATAAACAAAGTACCAAAATGTTAGATGAAGACAGTATCATAACAGTGCCAGGCAGAGTTATATTAAAGCCTGAGGCAAGAGGAAAAATCAGTAATACTCCTTTTGATTTAAAAAAAATTGCATTAAAATATTATTTATTGGCCAGGCACAGTGGCTCACACCTGTAATCCCAGCACTGTAGGAGGCCGAGGAGGGCGGATCACTTGAGGTCAGGAGTTCGAGACCAGCCTGGCCAACTAAAATTACAAAAATTAGCTGGCCGTGGTGGGCATGCCTCATCTCTACCAAAAAATACAAAAATTAGCCAGTGCGGTAGCGTGTGCCTGTAATCCCAGCTACTTGGGAGGCTGAGGTAGGAGGTTGGCTTGAGCCTGGGAGGTGGAGGTTGCAGTAAGCCGAGATTGCGCCACTGCACTTCAGTCTGGGTGAGAGAGCCAAGCCCTGTCTCAAAAATAAATAAACAAACTAAAATATTATTTGTCTTGATTGCTGAAGTTTGGTGTCTCCTTAAATTTTGCACCCAGTGAATGCGTCACATGTTTCACTCTAGTCCTGGCTCTGGCGGAAAGGCTTTCTCAACAGGCGTAGGCAGGCAAGGTGCAGGGCTTAGAATGTCCTGGGTTGAGTCCTCTGGCTGGAGAGTTTCTGGAAAACCCCAACCCAAGAAGAGGAAGGCATTTCGTGTTGGGCAAGGGGGCAGGGGTGGCAGGGAGGTGTGGACCTGACTTCCCCAAAGACCCAGAGTAGCACCATGCCCTGCCCAGCTGTGCTGCCCCAGCCACCACACAGGGCAATATGCCTCCATGCCCTGGAAACAGGACCCCCAAGGCAAGAAGGTATAGCCAGTATAGCCTGAGAGAGAAACAAGGCCGGTCCTGGATGAACTGGGCGTCTTGGGCTCAAAGAAAGGGCAGGGGTGCTGAGACTGTGGAGCAGCAGTATTCAAATCTTCTAGTCTCAGGGTCCCTTTATTTCCTTAAAGATTATTGAGGGTGCCAAAGAGCTTTTGTTTACATAAGCTATCCCCAGCAATATTTGTTGTATTAAAAATGAAAACTTAGATATTCTAAAAATTTTCATTTTTAAACAAAAACACCCAATAATAAACTCCATGTTAACATAAATAACACATTTTTGTAAAAATAAACTAGACTTTCTAAAACATAAACAATTTAGGGAGAGAAGTGGATTGATTTACATTTTTTACACATCTCTTTAATGTTGGGCTAAATAGAAGACAGTTGGATTCTCATATCTGCTTCTGCACTTAGGCTGCTGTGATATGTTGTTTAGGTTGAAGACAATTTGCCTTCGCACAGATATGTACTTATAAAGGGAGGGATCTTTTAATAACTTTTTCAGATCATTGGTGATACTCTTCTTTTTTTTTTTTTTTTTTGAGTTTTGCTCTCGTTGCCCAGGCTGCTGGAATGCAATGGCATAATCTCGGCTCACTGCAACCTCCGCCTATTGGGTTCAAGCAAATTCACCTGCCTTAGCCTCCCGAATAACTGGGATTATAGGTGCCCACCACCACAGTGTCTGGCTAATTTTTCGTATTTTTAGTAGAGGTGGGGTTTTACCATGTCGGCCAGGCTGGTCTCGAACTCCTGACCTCAGGTGATCCACCTGTCTTGGCCTCCCAAAGTGCTGGGATTACAGGCATGAGCCACCACGCCTGGCCGATACTTTTCTTTGATATGATATCAAAGCCCTGCATATAGTAGTTTCTTAAATGTTCACTGTAATATAGAACCTAAATCATATCAATGGACTCTTTTGTTGTTTTACTTTTTGAGACAGGGTCTTGCTGTGTTTCCCAGGCTGGAGTGCATTAGTGAAATCACAGTTCTCTGCAGCCTTGACCTTCCAGGCTTAATTGATCTTTTCACCTCGGCCTCCTGAGTAGCTGAAACTACAGGAGTGCACCACCACGCCTGGCTAATTTAAATTTTTTCTTTTGTAGAGAGGGGATTTTGCCATGTTGACTAGGCTGGTCTCAAATTCCTGGGCTCCAGCAATCTGCCTGCCTTGGCCTCCCAGAGCGTTGAGATTACAACGGTGAGCCATCGTGCGTGGCTGAAAGCTCAAATTTTATCATTGGCAACAAATCTCATCATTTGTTTTCCTTGTAGCAACAGGTTCCCTTCATTCGTATTTAAGGAAATGTCTGCCAGATACCCAAGTCTGAAAAACCATAATTTGTCAGTCAGTTTTTTTTTTTTTTTTTTGAGACGGAGTCTTGCT
>NW_012117376.1:12856459-12873617 GCF_000951035.1 Colobus angolensis palliatus
ACCTCAGGTGATCCACCTGCCTTGGCCTCCCAAATTGCTGGGATTACAGGCATGGGCCACTGTGCCCTGACGGTCAGTCATTGTTTTCTAATCGCGATCCAGAAAAAAAGTTTAGCTCACAACTCTAACAATCTCAGAGGTGCTTTTCCTAAAGACATTGTACTTTGTTTTACAGGAGAAGGGTTTCATGTATATTTCCTGTTTTACACTCAGAATATTAGAAAGATGTGTATTCAAGATTTGATAAAATTAATAATTTCCTTGCTTTATTGAAGACATTTTAAAGGGAAGTTGACCCTTTTCCCCCGATGCTCAGTCTGAGCTGCGAAGGATACAATGACTCCTGGCACAGTTTGGTGTTGATGCCTTGACTTGTGCTAAGGAGCCAGTGCTTTTGTTCAGCCTTGCTTTTGCACCCTTGATGTAAATGTCAATACAGTGGGAAAGGAAAATAATGTTTTGGTATTATTATGAAAATAGTTTTGACTTCGTAAACTCCTAACCCCCCAATTCCATAGGCCACCCTCTGAGAACTATTGTCCTGGGGCTTTGGAATCAGATGGTAGTACTACCTTTGGGATGGAAAGGGTCCTAGCAGAGTAGAACCCAGCAATTTTTTTGGTGGGGGGGGGATGGTATTTTCCAGTAAAAACCAGAAAACCTGCTAGACAAATTCTAAAAGAGCTGCAACATAGCTGAGCGTGGTGGCTCACGCCTGTAGTCCCAGCTGCTCAGGAGGCTGAGGCAGGAGGATCGCGTGAGCCTGGGAGGCTGATGTTGCAGTGAGCCAAGATGGTGCCACTGCTCTCCAGCCTGGATGACAGAGTGAGACCCTGTCTCAAATAAAATAAAATAAAATAAAATAAATAAAAGAATAACAATGATTTATTGGGAATAATAAAATCTATGTTTATATTGTTTATATTTAAAGCAGATAAACTATCACCACACTCAATGGAGCAAAGCACAAAAATGTTCTCAATGAACAAAATTCCAATTAGAGTCAATTGCTTCTTTAAACATACCTGTAAGTATCTTTAGGCTTCTTCAAGTGTTTCCACTGGTGTGGTTCCTGAAGGGATGGGTGAATTAACAAGGCAATCACCCATTCCTTCATCTTAGTGCTGGAAATATACAGTATTGAATAGACAGACACGGTCCTAGCTCTCTTGGTGTTCACAGTCAAGTGAGGAAATGTTCAATAACCACACAAATATCAATGTGATTACAACTGTGCTAAGATTTATGAAGCACAGGGAGTTTGCAGGGGTGGGGGGTGGAAGATGCTGACTTGGTCCCGAGTCCAGTGAAGACCTCGCTAAAGCAGTGAAATTCAGCTGAGGTCTGAAGCATGAGTTGCAGTTGGCCAGGAAAGTGGGGATTGGAGCTGGGCGAGGTGACTCACGCCTGTAATCCCAGTACTTTGGGAGACCAAGGCAGGCAGATCACAAGGTCAGGAGTTCGAGATCAGCCTGACCAACATGGTGAAACACCGTCTCTACTAAAAATACAAAAACTGGCTGGGTGTGATGGCACAAGTCTGTAATCCCAGCTACTCAGGAGGCTGAGGCAGGAGAATCACTTGAACCTGGGAGGCGGAGGTTGCAGTGAGCCGAGATCATGCCACTACGCTCCAGCCTGGATGACAGAGTAAGACTCCGTCTCAAAAAAAAAAAAAAAAAGGAAAGTGCGAAGTGGGGAGTGGGTAGGGAAGAGCATTCAATGTGGCAGGATGGGTATTGTGGAGGCTCCCAGGCAGGAAATGTCTGGACAGGTTTGAAGGTCTGCCTGGGAAGTCCGTTCTGGCCAGAGCCTGATGCTAAGGTGGCATGAGGTGAGGGTGGAGTGGCAGCTGGAGGTCAGGGCAAGGGCCATCTGGTAAGCTTATTTCCGTTCCTGGAAACCACCAAGCTCTTGCCTCAGTTTTGGACCCATGCAGAGTTCTCTGCCTGGAATGTTCTGCCCTTGTTCCTCCTTCAGGCCTCAACTGAAACGTCACGTCCTTTCTAAGTAGTTCTCCTATTGTTCTCCATATCCGCACTGTCTCCCACCCTTTATTTTATTTTATTTTATTTTATTTTATTTTTGAGACAGAGTCTTGCTCTGTCATCCAGGCTGGAGTGCAATGGCACAATATGGGCTCACTGCAACCTCCGCCTCCCAAGTTCAAGCGATTCTCCTGTCTCAGCCTCCGGAGTAGCTGGGATTACAGGTTCCCGCCACCACGCCTGGCTAATTTTTTGTATTTTAGTAGACACAGGGTTTCACCGTGTTGCCCAGCCTGGTCTCGAACTCCTGAGCTCAGGCAATCTACCCGCCTTGGCCTCCCAAAGTGCTAGGATTACAGGTGTGAGCCACCACGGCTGGCCCAATCAGCACTCCTTTTTATTTGTATAACAACAGTGTTTGTTTAAATTGCTTTTGTCTGTCTACCCCAAGAGATGTAAGTTCTCTGAGGGCAGGGCCTCCTTGCTGGGTGTTCGCCCTATAGCTCCTGTGCTTAGCCGTGTGCCTTACATGCTCAGAAATATTTGTTGGACAGATGTGAGAAAGAACAGAGCTGGGTCTGAGATCCTGGCACCATTCCTTAATAGCTGTGTGACCTTGCACAAGTCATATAACCACCCTGTAGTCAGTTTCCTAATCTGTAACATGGGATTTTACTTTCTATGGCAAAGTGCTTATGTGAGACTCAAATGAGGCAGTACACGTGGAAGCACCTAGCAGAGTACCTGGCTCCAAAGGTGCTCCAAGTATTGTCCTCCTTGTGTCTCACTCCCTTTTTTTTTTTTTCAGAGACAAAGTCTCACTCCATCATCCAGGCTGGAATGTCAGTGGCACAATCTGTGCTCACTGCAACCTCTGCCTCCTGGGCTCAAGTGATCCTTCCACTTCAGCCTCCCAAGTAGCTACGACTACAGGCAAGCACCACCATGCCTGGCTAATTTTTTTTTTTTTTTTTTTTTAAGATGAAGTCTCACTCTGTTGCCCAGTCTGGAGTGCAGTGGCGTGATCTCGGCTCACTGCAACCTCTGCCTCCTGGATTCAAGTGATTCTCCTGCCTCAGCCTCCCGAGTGGCTGGGACTACAGGGACCCACCACCATGCCCAGCTGATTTTTGTGTTTTTAGCAGAGACGGGGTTTCACCATATTGGCCAGGCTGGTCTCGAACTCCTGACCTTATGATCTGCCTGCCTCGACCTCCCAAAATGCTGGGATTACATGTGTGAGCCACCACGCCAGGCCTGTATTTTTTTTTTTTTCGGTAGAGACAGAGTTTCACTATGTTGCCCAGCCTGGTCTCAAACTCCTGGGCTCAAGCATCCGTCTGCCTTGGCCCCCCAAAGTGTTGGGATTACAGGCGTGAGCCACCGCACCTGGCCTATTGTCTCTTTTTACTACACTATTAGATATGATGAGCTGGACCTTGCTTAGCCCCAGCTGAGTTCTTGCTTCCCATCCTCCTCCCCGCCTGCTGCTTCCCTGAGTCATGCCCACTGCAACGTAAACAGGGCAGTTCCTAGCAGCTTGCAATGACAGTAATAGTGGAAAGAACAAGAGGGAAGGGAGCAACTGTTTTGTTTTGTTTGACATGGTGTCTCACTGTGTTGTCTAGGCTGGTCTCAAACTCTGAGGGTCAAGTGATCCTTCTGCCTCAGTCCCCTGAGTAGCTGAGACTACAGGCGTGCACCACCGTGTCTAGCTAATTGTTTTGTGTTTTATTTTTCTAGAGACGGGGGTCTCATTGTGTTGCCCAGACTGGTCTTGAACTCCTGGGCTCACTCGATCCTCCCACCTCAGCCTCCCAAATGCTTGGATTACAGGCATGAGCCAGTGTGCGTGTCCTTACATTGTATTTTCAGAATTTTAAATTATTAAGACAATAAGTGTCCTTTAAAAATTCAAACAAACACATAAAAGTATAAAGCAAATAAACTTCCCACTAAGCTACCTCACCCTCCCAGAGGCTACTTACCACTGTCAACTGTTTAAGGTGTATCCTTCTAGATCTTCTGTTCAAATACACATATATAATGGGGTCATACCAAACATTTTCTGCAACTTTTTTGTTTTGTTTTTATTTTTATTTATTACTTATTTATTTTTTTGAGACAGAGTCTTGCTCTTGTTGCCCAGACTGGAGTGCAGTGGCATGATCTCAGCTCACTGCAACCTCCACCTCCCGGGTTCAAGTGATTCTCCTGCCTCAGCCTCCCAAGTAGCTGGGATTACAGGTGCTCACCACCACGCCCAGCTAATTTTTGTATTTTTAGTAGAGACAGGGTTTCATAATGTTGGCCAGGCTGGTCTCAAACTCCTGACCTCAGGAGATCCACCCGCCTCAGCCTCCCAAAGTGCTGGGATTACAGGTGTGAGCCACCACAGCCAGCCAGTTTTGTTTTGTTTTTAATTAACACTGTTATCCAAGGACACCTTTCCAAATCAGTACAGTCAGATCTAACACATCCTTTTAAATGATGGCTACTATTTTATTCTCTGGGTGACCCCAATATTATATTTCTATATTTTCCAGACTTTTGATAAGCACAGAATTTTTTTTCTTTTTTTGAGACTGAGTCTAACTCTGTCGTCCAAGCTGGAGTGCAGTGGCACAGTCTCTGCTCACTGCAACTTCCACCTCCATGGTTCAAATGATTCTCCTGCCTCAGTCTCCCATGTAGCTGAGACTACAAGGCTCATGCCACCATGCCCGGCAAATTTTTTGTATTTTTAGTAGACACGGGGTTTCACCGTGTTAGGCAGGATGGTCTCCATCTCCTGACCTCGTCATCTGCCCGCTTTGGCCTCCCAAAGTGCTGGGATTATAGGTGTGAGCCACCACACCCGGCCTAAATTATTTTAAAATATAGGGAGTTTTACCATGAAAATTTTTATTTAAAATCTCATTGATAGAAAAATATTCAAATTTTATCAGAAAAATAAAATTTTTATAATATGAATTTATGTATATTTATCACTAGAAACAGATTATCTGAAATTTTAAGTCAAAATAAACCAGAGAAGACAAAGTTATATTTCATTTCATTTTTTACTTTTTTATTTTAATTTTTTTGAGACAGAGTCTCGCTCAGTCGCCCAGGCTGGAATGCAGTGGCAGAATCTCAGCTCACTGCAACCTCCCGCTCCTGGGTTCAGGCGATTCTCCTGCCTCAGCCTCCTGAGTAGCTGGGACTACAGGCTCGCACCACCACCTCCAGCTAATTTTTGTATTTTTAGTAGAGACGGGGTTTTACCATATTAGTCAGGCTGGTCTTGAACTCCTGAGCTCAAGCAATCTGCCAGCCTCGGCCTCCAAAGTGCTGGGATTACAGGTGAGAGGCACCACGTCTGACTATGCAGTGTTTTTTTTCTACATAAAATAATGGTGTGTTTTTACAATGAATAGCACCTGATAGTCAATACAATCAATGGCAGTTCTGTTTCTCTTCTTTTATTCCATTTTAAAATATAACTGGCTGGGTGTGGTGGCTCACGCCTAGAATCCAAGTACTTCGGGAGGCCGAGGTGGGCAGATCGCCTGAGGTCAGGAGTTCGAGACCAGCCTGACCAACATGGTGAAACCCCTGTCCGTACTAAAACACAAAAATCAGCTGGGTGTGGTGGTGTATGCCTGTTGTCTCAGCTACTCAGGAGGCTGAGGCAAGAGAATTGCTTAAACTTGGGAGGTGGAGGTGGTAGGGAGCCAAGATCATGCTACTGTACTCCAGCCTGAGTGACAAAATGAAACTCTGTCTCCAAAAAAAGAAAGAAAGAAAAACAAAAACAAAAATAAAAAACACTGTCAATTAATTGAAAGATGCCATCAATTTTAGAATTTTTAAAATGTGTAAAATGGGAGTGTCGGCCGGGCGCAGTGGCTCAAGCCTGTAATCCCAGCACTTTGGGAGGCCGAGACGGGTGGATCACGAGGTCAGGAGATCGAGACCATCCTGAGCTACACGGTGAAACCCCGTCTCTACTAAAAAATACAAAAACTAGCCGGGCGAGATGGCGGGCGCCTGTAGTCCCAGCTACTCGGGAGACTGAGGCAGGAGAATGGCGTAAACCCAGGAGGCGGAGCTTGCAGTGAGCCGAGATTGCGCCACTGCACTCCAGCCTGGGTGACAGAGCTAGACTCCGTCTCCAAAAAATAAAAATAAAAAAATAAAAAAAAATAAAATGGGAGTGTCTCAGTCCATTAGTGTTGACACTAATTTATAAAGCACAAGAAATTTATCTCTGGGCAGGCATGGTGGCTCACACCTGTAATCCCAGCACTTTGGGAGGCTGAGGCGGGAGAAGTGTTTGAGGCCAGGAGTTCCAGACCAGCATGGGCAACATAGCAAAACCCCTTCCCTACAAAAAATACAAAAATTAGCTAGGTGTGGTGTCACACACATACCTGTAGTCCCAGCTACTCAGGAGGCTGAGGTGGGAAGATTGCTTGAGCCCAGGAGGTTGAGGCTGCAGTGAGCTGTGATCGCACCACTGCACTCTAGCCTAAGTGACAGAGCAAGACCTTGTCTATAAAAAGCAAAAACCAAAGAAAAGAGGAGAAAAAAGGAAAATAAATGTATTTCTCACAATTCTAGAGGATGTTCACGATCAAGGCACCAGCAGGTTTAGTGTCTGATGCCTGGTTATCTGCTTCTAAGATGGCACCTTGAAAGCTGTTATCTCACATGGCAAAAGGGATGGAAAGACAAAAAGGGCAAGATTAAGTGCTTTCTTCAAACTTGAGCCCCTTTTCACAGAATTATTATTTTTATGTGTGTGAGACAGAGTCTCACTTTGTCACCCAGGCAGGAGTGCAGTGGCACAATCACTGGCTCACTTCAACCTTGACCTCCCTGGGCAACCTGGAGCCCTTTTCTACATGTGCTAATCCCATTCCACCCTGAGTTAATCACCTTCCATAGGCCACACCTCTGCACTGGGGATTAAGATTCAACATGAGGCTGGGCGCGGTGGCTCACACCTGTAATCCCAGCACTTTGGGAGGCCGAGGCGGGCGGATCACCTGAGGTTGGGAGTTCAAGACCAGCCTGACCAACATGGAGAAACCCCATCTCTCCTAAAAATGCAAAACCAGCTGGGCATGGTGGTGCATACCTGTAATCCCAGCTACTCGGGAGGCTGAGGCAGGAGGATCGCTTGACCCCGGGAGGCAGAGGTTGCAGTGAACCGAGATGATGCCACTGCACTCCAGCCTGGGCAACAAAAGCAAAACTCCATCTAAAAAAAAAAAAGAGATTCAACATGAACTTCAGAGGGAGCATCATCACTCTAACCATGGCAAAGAGTCTTGGAATTGATGAAATAGAACAGTCCCTTCTTGTCCCTTTATTCACCAGAATTTTTGTGTGATCTTCCAGGCACCACCAGGACCAGCTGATCATTCCAGCCCACAGCAATGGAGCCACATGACTCCTCCCACGTGGACTCTGAGTTCCGATACACTCTCTTCCCGATTGTTTACAGCATCATCTTTGTGCTTGGGGTCATTGCTAATGGCTATGTGCTGTGGGTCTTTGCCCGCCTGTACCCTTCCAAGAAATTCAATGAGATAAAGATCTTCATGGTGAACCTCACCATGGCGGACATGCTCTTCTTGATCACCCTGCCACTGTGGATTGTGTACTACCAAAACGGGGGCAACTGGATACTCCCCAAATTCCTGTGCAACCTGGCTGGCTGCCTCTTCTTCATCAATACCTACTGCTCTGTGGCCTTCCTGGGCGTCATCACTTATAACCGCTTCCAGGCAGTAACTCGCCCCATCAAGACTGCTCAGGCCACCACCCGCAAGCGTGGCATCTCTTTGTCTCTGGTCATCTGGGTGGCCATTGTGGGTGCGGCATCCTACTTCCTCATCCTGGACTCCACCAACACAGTGCCCAACAGTGCTGGCTCAGGAAACATCACCCGCTGCTTTGAGCATTACGAGAAGGGCAGCGTGCCAGTCCTCATCATCCACATCTTCATTGTGTTCAGCTTCTTCCTGGTCTTCCTCATCATCCTCTTCTGCAACCTGGTCATCATCCGTACCTTGCTCATGCAGCCGGTGCAGCAGCAGCGCAACGCTGAAGTCAAGCGCCGGGCGCTGTGGATGGTGTGCACGGTCTTGGCGGTGTTCATCATATGCTTCGTGCCCCACCACATGGTGCAGCTGCCCTGGACCCTTGCTGAGCTGGGCTTCCAGAACAGCAAATTCCACCAGGCTATTAATGATGCACATCAGGTCACCCTCTGCCTCCTTAGCACCAACTGTGTCTTAGACCCTGTTATCTACTGTTTCCTCACCAAGAAGTTCCGCAAGCACCTCACCGAAAAGTTCTACAGCATGCGCAGTAGCCGGAAATGCTCCCGGGCCACCACGGATACGGTCACTGAAGTGGTTGTGCCATTCAACCAGATCCCTGGCAAGTCCCTCAAAAATTAGTCCCTGCTTGTTGGTGCCAGGCCTGAAGTCTTCTCCTCCATGGACATCATGGACTGAGCTGGGGGAAGAAGGGATATCTGCTGTGGTCTGGGCACCACCTCCATGGGCACTGGTGGGCCATTAGATTTGGAGGCTACCTCACCTGGGCAGGGATGATGGCAGAGCCATACTGTTGGAAAATCCAGAACTCAAATGAGTCCCTTCATCTGCCTGTGGGTGCATACTACAGTAACTGTGACTGATGACCTCATCCTGAGTCCCTTAATCTTATAGGGCTGGAAGGAATGTCAGGGCCAAGTGCAGACCTTGGGGGAAGACTTTAAACCACCTAGTTCTCCCTGATGGGGCGTCGGTCTAAAGCTTTGGGGGACCAGGCGCAGTGGCTCACACCTGTAATCCCAGCACTTTGGGAGGCCGAGGTGGGCAGATCATGAGGTCGAGAGATTGAGACCATCCTGGCCAGCATTGTAAAACCCCGTCTCTACTAAAAACTACAAAAATTAGCTGGGCTTGGTGGTGCATGCCTGTAGTCCCAGCTACTTAGGAGGCTGAGGCAGAAGAATCGCTTGAACCTGGGAGGCACAGGTTGCAGTGAGCCTAGATTTCACCATTGCATTCTAGCCTGGCAACAGAGCGAGATTCCGTCTCAAAAATAAATAAATAAATAAGTAAGTAAGTAAGTAAGTAAGTAAGTAAATAAATAAATAAATAAATAAAAGCTTTGGACAAATACTCTCAAGTGATACAGGCAGAAAGGGTTGGGAAAGGGACACTGCCCTCACAGTGTGGCACTACCTTGGGGAAGACTTTTGAGCTACGACAGTGCCATCCTCTCTCCAACCTCAGGCAAAAAGTGTTTGTGACCTTTCTCAGGCGAAGTGGCTTGATGGAACCTTCTCTGACTCATCTGGCAGCCTGTCCCTAATGGTGACCAAAGAAGATAAAACATGAACAGACCAAAAGCTAGGACAAGAGCTTGCTTCCCAAGACAGATGTGCCTGTCTGCAAAGGCCTTGCCTCTAGCCTGGTCAGCTCTGGGGGAGTGGGAGACAGATGCCCACCTCCTCCATCTTTCTGTCTCAACAACAGTCTCTAATTAAGTACCTTCTGTGGGGCAGCCACCCACTGAGGATGGGCAAAGGGCCTTTGAAAGCAAAATTGGGGTTGGGCGCAGTGGTTCATGCCGGTAATCCCAGCACTTTGGGAGGCCAAGGCAAGCAGATCACCTGAGGTCTGGAGTTCAAGACCAGCCTGGCCAACATGGTGAAACCCCATCTCCACTAAGAATACAAAAAAATTAGCCCGTCGTGGTGGTGCATGCCTGTAGTCCCATAGCCTGTAGCTACTGGGAGGAGGCAGAGGTTGCAGTGAGCTGAGATCGTGCCACTGCACTCCAGCCTGGGTGACAGAGCGAGACTCTGTCTCAAAAAAAAAAAAAAAAAAGCCAAAATTGGAACTGTCCAGGCCAGGACACCTCGATGTCCAGGGGCTTCCATATGAACAGGCGCATGGGCTGGGAAGTGCATGAGGCCCCTGGGTAGAAGGGTCTGCCAGTTCTTCCCTCCCTTGCCCTCTGGGAGGCTCCTCCTAACATAGCTTCCAGGAGGTGGGAGGAGCAATTACTGTCAGCAGGTGTCAGTCAGATGTCAGCTTCTCTTGCGGATCTCTAGATGTCTGCTTGTGATTTTTGGCAAGTTTATGCAAATGAGCCTCCTCTCCTGCCCTGAGACAAGTAACCGCAGTGTGAACCTGGCAGCCTCAGACCCAAGGGGCTCAGAGGAAACTTCTCTGGTTTCTAGAGCTCTGTACTCCTTTAGAGAAGTCTTCCTTCCTTACAGTCAGTGTCCCTGTGAAGCTGAGATACTCATTTCCTGTGTACCGGGCAATCATCGGATTGCTGATTTTGAGAAATGCCTCCCGATGGACCAGTAACCTGCTGGAGTCTGGGATGGTAGCTGTGGGCTGGACTTGGCTGATGGTATGACCGGGTGACTAGTGCAGCATCACACAGGCCTGGGTCAAGTCTTGGCTGTGTCATTTCCTGCTGAGGGACCAGGCACTGAACTTCCTACCTCTTAGGGTCGTTACCTATGAGGTTAAAGCTACCTCATGGGATTGTTGTACGCGGCTAACGTTGAGGCAGACACCTCTTGGTCAGGGTGACTTCTCATCTTAGACCCTCCCCTTTTCTGCGAATTTGGGCCCCTTGATCCTCTGATGGGAGCTGAAAGGATGAGAGGTGGGCATCTAGATTCAGGGAGGCTGCTCAGGCTTTGCAGGTCCCTTACCTGAACACATATAAACCCTGGAGCTGTGACTGTGTCCGTGTGTGTGTGTCTGTCTGTCTGTGTGTGTCGGGGGGATGGGCACCTGCATGAATGTGGTAGAGAAAATGGCTCTGCTCAGAGAGAAGATACGCATAGCAAGGCAGGGACCAGAGGAATCACAGTTGCCTGGAGAACAGCCAGGCACCGCCTCCAGGGACCTGCTGGCTTCCCTCAGTCCTCCAGGGGCCCAGCACTCTTTCCTTTGGGCCCTGTGAGCGTCCCTTGTCAGGATACATTCTCTCATTTTGCCGAAGCTGATTTGATTGGGTGTCTATTTCTCGCAGTCAAAAGAGCTCTGAGGCCGGGCGCAGTGGCTCAAGCCTGTAATCCCAGCACTTTGGGAGGCCGAGACGGGCGGATCACGAGGTCAGGAGATCGAGACCATCCTGGCTAACACGGTGAAACCCCGTCTCTACTAAAAAAATACGAAAAACTAGCCGGGCGAGGTGGCGGGCGCCTGTAGTCCCAGCTACTCGGGAGGCTGAGGCAGGAGAATGGCGTAAACCCGGGAGGCGGAGCTTGTAGTGAGCTGAGATCCGGCCACTGCACTCCAGCCCGGGCAACAGAGCAAGACTCCGTCTCAAAAAAAAAAAAAAAAAAAAAAAAAAAAGAGCTCTGAATGAGGGAAGTGCTTCTGTTGCTAACTCCCCGTGTCTCCTGAATTTCAGTCATTCGTGTACCTGCCTTGAAATTTTTGCAATATCCATGTACCAACTGTCTGTTTACTTAATAAATAATTTTTCTTTAAATTAAGTCATTTTTAAAAACTTACATTTATTTGAAAGAAAACATTATAACAATTGTAAATGAAAACTAACACCACCTGCCACAAATAGAAGGTAGACATAAACATAAAACCGTAACTATAAAAATGTTTCTCACCCGGGTGCGGTGACTCACACCCGTAATCCCAACATTTTGGGAGGCTGAGGAGGGTGGATTGCTTGAGCCCAGGAGTTCGAGACCAGCCTGAGAAACATGGCAAAATATTGCCTCTACAAAAAATTTGTGGTTGTGGTGGCTCACGCCTGTAATCCCAGCACTTTGGGAGGCCAAGGAGGGCAGATTACCTGAGGTCATGCATTCAAGACCAGTCTGGTCAACATGGCGAAACCCTGTCTCTACTAAAAATACAAAATTAGCTGGTCGTGATGGTGGGTGCCTGTAATCCCAGCTACTTGGGAGGCTGAGGCAGGAGAATTGCATGAACCTGGGAGTCGGAGGTTGCAGTGAGCCGAGATTGCGCCACTGCACTCCAGCCTGGGTGACAAAGCGAGACTCAGCCTAAAAAAAAAAAAAAAAAATTAAAAAAAATTAGCCAGGCATGGTGGTAATTCCAGCTACATGGGAGGCTGAAGCGGGAGGATTGCTTGAGCCAGGAGGTTGAGGTTGCTGTGAGTTGTGATCGTCATGCCACACTGACCTGGGTGATAGAACAAGATCCTGTCTCAAAAAAAAAAAGTTTTTCTGTGTTCTATCTAAAGTCACTTGACACGTCTCAGTGACCTGTGTAGCACACTTCAGGAAACTCTACTGTGATGGGTATAAAGTACACAGGGTCTCAATAAAGAATAACTCTGGGCCATGCCTGTAATCCCAGCACTTTGAGAGGCCGAGGCAGGAAGATCGCTTGAGCTCAGGAGTTTGAGACCAGCCTGGGCAACGTAGTGAGACTCTGTCTCTAACTGGCAAAAAAACAAGAGTAACTGACAGTTCTGAGACAGTGACTTGTGATTACCTCCTTACTTCTTCCAGGATGTTGCCCCAACACATAGACCGTGCTCTCATGGGATCAGGGGGTGAGAGGAGTATATTAGGTTGTAGCCCATGCTCCAGCCTTGTTGATCTCCTCACCACCCGAATACAGCCAGCATTACTCCTCCTGTATCCTGTCTCTTCTCTTTTTTTCTAAACTTTTTTTTCTGGAGGTGGGGTCTTGCTATATTGCCCAGGCTGGCATGCAATGGCTATTTACTGGCACGCCTATTGCACACTACAGGGTCAAACTTCTGGCTTTAAGGGATCCTCCTACATCAGCCTCCCCAGTAGCTGGGACTACAGGAGTGGGTCACTGTACCCAGCCCTTCTCTTTTTTTTTATTTTGTTTTGTCTTATTATTATTTTTTTTTGAGATGGAGTCTCGCTCTGTTGCCCAGGCTGGAGTGCAGTGGTGCGATCTCGGCTCACTGCAAGCTCTGCCTCCTGAGTTCACGCCATTCTCCTGCCTCAGCCTCCTGAATAGCTGAGCTTACAGGCACCCGCCACCATGCCTGGCTCATTTTTTTGTATTTTTAGTAGAGACGGGGTTTCACTGCCTGGCCAAATTTTTTTTTTTTTTTTTTTTGGTCAGTGTTGACCAGGTTGGCCTCAAACATGTAGCCTCGCCTCCCCAAGGGTCAGGACAACCGGCCTGAGCCACTACGGCCCCCCTCTTCTTTTTGACATATCCCAGAATAGTCCAATAGGTAGCCCTCTGAATCCAGGCAGCATTACTGTGACCATTGACGTTAAGTCATTTCGATGTCTGTCTTTCCTGTTCTGGGGGGCAGGAACCAGATCTTAATTATCTGTCTCCAGTTTCTCACACATAGTCTGGAATTGAGATCTACCTGTCTCCAAATTGTACAGCTTCCCCAGGGTTTAGCATAAACAAACATGTTGACATATACATGCAAATATTTTGAAAGGTTTTGAGGAGACCCTAGAGAGACAGATAGAAAAGAAATGTAATACATGTTCTTCCAAAGTTCTAGGTCCATATTCTAAAGGAAGATGTAGGGAGTTTTCAGAGAATCAGTACATTTTGGAGCTGGGAGGGTTCAACCCCTTCATCTTACTAAGGACATCATGGGGCTCAGAGGGGCTAACTGATGGCCGAAGTTACACAGGGTGGAGCTGCGGTGGATACAGGGCTGGCTGTTCACCTGCATCTCTCCGCTCTTGCAACGGTGACGGGGATTATGGGAAAAGTTGAGTTGTAACTCTTTTGATGAAACATCACTGATTAGAATTTCCAAGGCATCCTGTGTATCAGGAAAGCCTCACCTTGCATTTGCCCCTGATCTCAGCTTTCGCCTCAGGGAACCACCAGTGATCTCAGTTGGAGAATGCTGGCTTATGTAAGATCTGGCCTCATTGAGATGAGTCATAGACCCAAGAGTGGTAAGTGGAGGTCACAGTTGACTAGACCCGTATATGTTTATGCCTGTTTTTACTCATCTGTGTTATATCTGTGCGCAAGACCTAAGGCCACAAAGAGATATAATAAGACCTTCTTGTAAAGCACCTGGTTTTTGTGCAGACTTGGTATTTCTGTATAAAAAGTTCTATTCCCTTTGATATCCTGCCAGCAAGCCATCCTCCCATATACCCATCCGTCTATCCACCTATCCATCCCTCCATCCCACCATCCTTCTATCCATCTATCCATCCATCCATCCATCCATCCATCCATCCATCCCTCCATCCCTTTAAGTACCCAGCAAACACCTATGGAGTGCCTATTTTGGTCCAGTAACTATGCTAAGCACAATTTTGATCTGTTATCTTACTAAAACCTCATACTCTCCCTGAAACATGGGTGGTTTTATCCCCACAGAAATGAATAAAACAAGTGTTACAGGTCTTTTAGAATTTGTATGGCAGGCTTTTCAGTTTTTGCCAGAAAGCCCCTTAAAAAAGAAGGAAAAAAAAGAAATGAATAAAATAAATAAGGACGCAAGCTGACTGAATAAGACGTAGTGGCTGCCTCTCAGGTCCTTGGTACAGAAGGAAGGGGGACCCAGCTATTTGCTTGCCAGTTTCCCCTATCTTATGTCATTGAGTCTTCACAACCACCCCACAGAATAGAACATTTCATGCCCATTTTACAGATAGGGAAATCGAGACTCAGAAGGGTTCAGAGATTTATAAAGATAAAAGAGCTACTAAGTGGCATAATAATATTCAAAGCCAGATCTGCCTTAGTAAGCATGGGTCCCTTTCCTTCTCTCCTCCCTCTCCGCCATGTGCCTGTACCCTCGCCCAAGCCCCTCTCTCTAGGCACAGTCTTCTAAGCGCTGGGACAGGACTGTCATGGGGGAATGGCCCAAGAGGCCTCCAGTGGAACGTGAGGGCCTCCGCATTGCTGTTTCTGGCTTCCTCTTTGAGGCCTCTGTGCTCCCCATGCATGTTGAAGCCCCAGCAACAATGACTCTTCCCTGGGCTCAGGCCGCTGTGCTCAGCTAGGGAGGGTACTCCTGAGGATGGATGGCAGCCATGAACACAGTGTTCCAGAGACCCTCAGAAGCCAGAGTGGTCATTGTCACTGGAGCTAGAAGGTGCTCTTAGATGTCACCTGGATCCTGACAGCTCTGTAAGGGGAGGGACAGAGGTGGCCACTCAACATTTGCTGACCACTTACTACAAGGGGAACTTTACATCATTTACTCCTCCCAAATACCTGTGGGTAGAACTGCCTCTTCCCTCTGCCTGAGATGGGTCTTGATGGGAATATACCTACAGCATCCTTGATATAGCTACATGGCTCATTCCCTTGCTTCCTTCAACGCTTTGCTCAAATGTCCCTTTCTTGGTGAGGCCTACTTGACTACCTCACTTAAAAATGGAGGCTTGGGGCCTGGCGCAGTGGCTGACACCTTTAATCCCAGCACTTTGGGAGGCAGAGGTGGGTGGATCACCTGAAGTCAGGAGTTTGAGGCCAGCCTGGCCAACATGACAAAACCCTGTCTTTACTAAAAATAAAAAAATTAGCCGAGGGTGGAGTCAGGCACCTGTAATCCCATCTACTCGAGAGGCTGAGGAGGCTGAGGAAGGAGAATCACTTGAACCTGGGAGGCGGAGATTGTAGTGAGCTGAGATTGTGCCACTGCACTCTGGCTTGGGCAACAGAGCAAGACTCCGTCTCAAAAAA
Source organism: Colobus angolensis palliatus (assembly GCF_000951035.1). Classification (NCBI taxonomy): domain Eukaryota; kingdom Metazoa; phylum Chordata; class Mammalia; order Primates; family Cercopithecidae; genus Colobus; species Colobus angolensis. Next base: position 12,872,142 of record NW_012117376.1, read on the forward strand.
AAAAAAAAAAAAGAAGGCTTGGGTAGGAAGTGTGCAGGGTTTCATGGCCCTGCAGCTTCATTAGACTCAGTATCCTCCTGAAAAAAAAATTAAAAATATAACAACAGTGCTTGCTTCATCAGCTCATAACTAAAACTGGAACAATACAGAGATACAGGTATGGTCCCTGAACAAGGATGACACAGAAATTCAAGAAGCTTTCCATATAATTAAAATAAATTTTAAAACAGAAAACCAAATCCCCATCCCCAAAATACAGAAGCTTAGAGAGTAAAGTGATTCCCAAGGTCACACAATGAATGGCTGGCCTAGCTGGGTGCGTCCAGCTCCAAAACTCATTCTGTCACACTGCCTTCCCCTGCGGACATCTTTCATGATACAGAATGTGAAGATCCCTATCTTCCATCTTCCGGACAAGAAAGATGAAATGACTTACAAGCAGGTGAATCAAGCAGGTGAAATGACTTACATCCAAGGTCACACAGCAATAATCAGGATGCAGAGATCTTTATTTTACCTCTATTGTGCAAGATGCTTCTCATACATTTTTGTCTGAATGCATGTTATTTTCCTTCTTTTTGTTTTCTTTTTCTTTCTTTTTTTTTTTTTTAAGATGGATTTTCGCTGTTATTGCCCAGGCTGGAGTACAGTGGAGCAACCTTGGCTCACTGCAACCTCCACCACTTGGGTTCAAGTGATTTTCCTGCCTCAGCCTCCCGAGTAACTGGGATTACAAGCATGTACCACCATGCCCAGCTAATTTTGTATTTTTAGTAGAGATGAGATTTCTCCATGTTGGTCAGGCTGGTCTCAAACCCCCGACCTCAGGTGATCTGCCTGCCTTGGCCTCCCAAAGCGCTGGATTCCAGGTGTGAGCCACCGTGCCCGGCCAACATGTTATTTTCTTTTATCACCATTTTCCATTCTTATCCTCCACAATACTTCTAGTGCAGGCAATATATATCCTTGATGTTGTAGGTATGCTTGTAAAATGTATAGTGTTATTCTGTGTGTGTATTCCTTTTACATTTACATAAAAGTTAGAGTTCACATAATTTGACCTTATTCTGTGTCTCATTCCCTCCCCCCCAGCATTATTTTTGCAATGGAATCATGTTGGAGTGTGTACATCTAGTTCAATGATGTCAATGTCTGCGGGGTCCTCCATCGTGTACATCCACTACATTCTACCCATTCCCCTGGTGATGGACACTCAGGGTGCCTTCTGTTCCGTTTACTTTTCTTTCTTTTTCTGGGCGGGGCATGGTGGGGGATAGAGTCTCACTCTGGCCCCAAGCCTGGAGTGCAGTGACGCGATCATGGCTCACTGCAACCTCTGCCTCCCAGATTCAAGCTATTCTCCTGTCTCAGGCTCCCGAGTAGCTGAGATTACAGATGCCCGCCACTGCACTGGGCTAATTTATGGATTTTTTAGAAGAGACAGAGTTTCGGCTGGGCGCGGTGGCTCAAGCCTGT
>NW_012117376.1:12875967-12891688 GCF_000951035.1 Colobus angolensis palliatus
CTGCCTTCCTTCCTCCCTCCCTCCCTTTCTTCTTTTTTTTTTTGACAGAGTCTCACTCTGTCGCCAGGCTGGAGTGTAGTGGTGTGATCTCGGCTCACTGCAACTTCTGCCTCCCGGGTTCAAACGATTCTCCTGCTTCAGCCTCCTGAGTAGCTGGGACTACAGGCACGTGCCACCACGCCCAGCAAATTTTTGTATTTTTAGTAGAGACAGAACTTCACCATGTTGGCCAGGATGGTCTTGATCTCTTGACCTCATGATCTGCCTGCCTTGGCCTCCCAAAGTGCTGGGATTACAGGTGTGAGCCACTGAGCCTGGCCCATAACCTCCCTTTTCACTCCAGCCCATAATCCCATCCCCCTGCCCCTTTTCACCAAGTTCATGTTGTGTAACTCTGTATTTTCCTTAGAAACCTGAAACCATAGCAGAGAGGAACACAGTGGGACTAATCAGGCTTTCCTTGTATTTGACTTCCCAGACCGTGCTAAAACACACTGAGAGTTTTTTAAGAAGCCAGAATTGCTACACGCATGAGTCAGGGAATTTTGGCCTTTGGAATGAAAAGGATGAGTTAGTTCCCCAAAAAGGAGGATGGGGCATCAAAGGACACCATCAACAGAGTGAAAATGCAACCCACGGAATGAAAGAAAATGTTTGCAAATCATATATCTAATACAAGATTGACACCTAGAATATATAACTCCACAACGAAAACCAAACAACTTAATGTAAAAATGGGCCAAGTACTTGAATATACCTTTCTCCAAAGAAGACCTACAAATGATCAGTGAATACTTGAAAAGATGCTCAATACGACCAATCTATAGAGAAAAACAAATCAAAATCACTATGAGATAAAAACACAAAACAAGTGTTGGCAATGATGTTTAAAAATTGGAAACTGTGGGCCAGGCACAATGGCTCATGCCTGTAATCCCAGCACTTTGGGAGGCTGAGGCGGGCAGATTACGAAGTCAAGAGATCGAGACCATCCTGGCTAACACAGTGAAAACCCCGTCTCTACTAAAAATGCAAAAAATTAGCTGGGTGTGGTGGCAGGTGCCTGTAGTCCCAGCTACTCAGGAGGCTGAGGCAGGAGAATTGCTTGAATCTGGGAGATGGAGGCTGCCGTGAGCCGAGATCGCACCACTGCACTCCAGCCTGGGTGACACAGCGAGACTCTTTCTCAAAAAACAAAAAACAAAACAAAACAAAAAATTGGAAACTGTGCATCCTCACTTTGCTAGTGAGAATGTACAATGGTTAACTGCTGTAGAAAATAATGTCAGTTCCTCAAAAAATTAAACCTAGAATCATTATATGGGCTGGGTGCAGTGGCTTATGCCTGTAATCCTAACACTTTGGGAGGCTGAAGCAGGAGTATTACTTGAGCCCAGGACTTCGAAACCAGCTTGGGCAACATCAGGAGACCCTATCTCTGTTTAAAGAAAAAAAGCTGGGTGTTGTGATGCACATCTGTAGTCCCAGCTACTCAGGAGGCCAAGGCAGATGCACTGTTTGAGCCCGGGAGCCATGATTACGCTACTGCACTTCAGCCTGAGCAACAGAGTGAGACCCTATCTCAAAAAAAAAAAAAAGAATCATCATTTAATCTAGTAATTCCTTTTTTTTTTTTTGACAAGAGTCTCACTCTGTCACCCAAGCTGGAGTACAGAGGCACCATCATGGTTCACGGCAGCCTCAAAGTTCTGGGCTCAGGGGATCCTCCCACCTCAGCCTCCCCAGTAGCTGGGATTACAGGTGTGTACTGCCACACCCAGTTAATTTGATCTAGTGATTCACTTCTGAGTACAAACCCCAAAGTATTGAAAACAGGGACTCAAGCAGATAGATATTCATAGTAACATTATTCACAATACCCAAAAGCTGGGAGTGACGCAAATGTCCACTGAGGAATGAATGGGTAAACGAAATATGGCATTGACATGCAATTAAACATTATTCAGGCCATGAGTGGTGGCTCATGACTGCAATCCCAGCACTTTGGGAGGCCAAGGCAGGAGGATCGTTTGAGACTAGGAGTCTGAGATCAGCCTGGGCAAAATAGCAAGACCTCATCTCTACTTAAAAAAAAAAAAAATTCGCTGGGTACAGTGGCATGCACCTGTAGTCCCAGTTACTCAAGGAGGCTGAGGCAGGAGGATCACTTGAGCTCAGGAGATCCAGGCTGCAGTGAGCTGTGATTGTGCCATTGCACTCCAGCCTGGGTGACAGAGCAAGACCCTGTGTCAAAAAAAAAATTGGCGGGGAGCTGTGGCTCATGCCTGTAATTCCAGCATTTTGGAAGGCCAAGGTAGGCGGATTAGTTGAGGTCAGGAGTTTGAGACCAGCCTGGCCAACACGGAGATACCCCATCTCTACTAAAAATACAAAAAAATTAGCTGGGCGTGCTGACGTGTGACTGTAATCTCAGCTACTCGGGAGGCTGAGGCAGGAGAATCGTTTGAATCCAGGAGGCAGAGGTTGCAATAAGCCAAGATCACGCCATTGCATTTCAGCCTGGGCAACAGAGCACGACTCTAACAAACCAAAAAACAAAACAACAACAACAAAAATTAATTCGTTTTAAAAAGGAAAGAAATTCTGACATATGCTACAAAGATGGAAGAACTTTGAAGGCATTATGTTAAATAATATAAGCCAGATACAGAAGGACAAATATTGTATGATTCCACTTATATACAGTACCCAGAGTAATCAAATTTGTAGAGACAAAAAGTAGAGCGGTGATTGCCATGGAGAGAAGGGGGAAATGGAGAGTTAGTGTTTAATGGGTACAGAGTTTAAATTTGGAAAGGTCAAAGTTCTGGAAATGTATGGTGGTGATGGTTGCACAACAATATGAATATTTCTTAATGTGCTGAGCTGTATACTTAATGGTTAAAATGGTACATTATAGGTTACCTCAATTAAAAAAAAAAAAACTTACAAAAAGAGAAGAGGGGATTGAAACTGCCTGTGCAAAATTATGACTGAGACAGTGAGAGAGATCTAACCTCACCAGCTCCATCTTGCTTCTAATCTTTAAGCTGTCCTTGTTCCTTCCTGGGCATAGGCTGAACTAACTTTGGGAGGAACTTAGTTTATAGTTTAAAACAAAGACAATACCAGCCCTTTCCTAAAACTTCTTGCCTGGAGATTAGACTGCCTTTATAGGACTAACAAATTAGCCACAAGATTAGAAATTATGGTTTAGGAGTCATGCGACTGTAGGCTACAAGATTCTGACCTTCCCTAAACTGTTCCTGAGATCAGGGCTTAAGATATTTTGCAGACCCTGCATTTGGTGGATCAGCTGGCACCACCCACATCTATAAACTGGCTCATCTGATCTGTGGCCCCCACCCAGGAACTGACTCAGAGCAAGAGGGCAGCTTCACCTTCCCGTGATTTCATCTCTGACCTCACCAGTCAGCACTCTCAGTAAACCGGCCTTCCCCAACTCACTGAATTATCCTTAAAAACTCTCGTCCCCAAATGATAGGGGAGACTGATATGAGTAATAATAAAACTCTGGTCTCCCGCACACCCTGCTCTGCGTGAATTATTCTTTCTCCATTGGAATTCCCCCGTCTTGAGAAATAGGATCCGTGTAGGCAGCGGGCAAGGTGAACCCGCTGGGCTGTTACCGGATGAGAAGAAGCAGGCTGAGCTGGGGGAGATTCAGGCTCCCAAAGGAACCTTTTCTCACAGTGGGTTCCCATGTTCAAGGTGATGTTTCCTGCCATTGAGGCATCAAACTCTGCTTGAATTACTAAGTGTGAAAGAGCTTAGTCAATGCAATTCTATACATGTGATATCTTTTCATTCCACAAAAGATCCACCATATGCTGTGGGGACAAGTCAAAAAAAGACAAGGTCCCTGCACTCACACTCTAGCAAGTAGCAGATGTATTAAATATGCAAGAGGGTTGTATTTGCTGTTTCATCCTCATCCGGCTTATGAGAGTCCATTGTGAGCAACTCTTCCCAACTCTGTGTTCAGAGATGTCACGTTGGTAACCTGAAATCAGCCATGGTGGTAGTATTTACACCATAGGAATTAGCAAAAACTACAAATCAGGGCTATTATAGTTTGAATCTCAGGCCTGACACTTGCTGGCTATGAGATCCTGGGCATTTGCCTCAGTTTCTTTATATGTAAAATGGGTATAATAAATGTCAATTCCCTTCTCTTCACTCTTCTAAGATGTGGATAATTTAACACCTGGGATGGGTCACTGTTCTTGAATCACAGAAAGTCTGCCTCTCCTTAGGTAACTGCTGATGCCCCTCTCCTATCGGCCCAGTTGGCACAAATGTTGCCCCAGACTACGGGTTGGCCGGAGAGGGCAGCAATCCAGAAGTAACTTCACATACATTCGTGTATTCTGTGGGCACTGGGGAGAGAGAGGAGGACTAGAAAGGAAAGAGAAGACGGCAGCTCTCTGTAGTCCATTTGTTTACACTTGGTCTTATGCGTGGCCTGTTAATGGCTCCTAACATTAGGGATGTTTCACAACAAATGACCTTTAACTACAGCAGCAGCCAAAATAAGTTCAGGAGGGCAAGAGGGGCAATGGGGAAGACCATGGACCTTGGAGTTAGAGCTGGATTTGTCTCCTGGTTCTGACGTCACTAGTTGTTTGGCCTTAGGTAACTGTCTATCTCTGAACCTCAGTTTCCCCAGTTGTAAAAATGAAGATAATGGCAACTACTGCACGGATATGTTAGGAGGCTCTGGGGAGGTAATGGACTCAAACTCCTGGCCTCAAGTGATCCTCCTGCCTCAGCCTCCTGGGTAGCTGGGATTTACAGGCACAAGCCACTGCCCAGCTTGGGAAGGTAATGGAGAGGAAATCATTTTATAATCTGTCAAGGATTATTATACATACCATTGAACATGAGCAATTAACTGCAGCAAGAATGCGTGTTGCCTAATATCTATTGTCTCTCTCTTCCTAAGCAGAAGAACCCCTGTTTTTAATCTAGGTGCTAGCAATGCACCTAGCCAAAAGATTACATTCCTTATAGCTAGGTGTAGCCCTGTGACTAAGTTATGGTCAATGAGACGTAAATTGTAGGGGAGAAAAAAGAACTTCCTCTTTACCCTTCATAGTTCTTAGCTAGGACACATCCTGGTAACAGAAGACGAGAAAAACAAACAGAAATCTATGAACATGTATACCTCATGTTTGCAAGAGAGATACCCAGGGGTTGAGTAAGTCTCAAAGAGGTGGCTTTGAATTCAGGCTTATGGAGAATTTTCAACAAAGAACAGTAAAGTTGTGGAAAAGTGACAAGGCAAAGGAAAAGGACTTTTTTTCGTGAGACGGAGTTTCGCTCTTGTTGCCCAGGCTGGAGTGCAGTGGGGCGATCTTGGTTCACTGCAACCTATGCCTCCTGAGTTCAAGTGATTCTCCTGCCTCAGCTTCCTGAGTAGCTGGGATTACAGGCACCCGCCACCAAGCCGGGCTAATTTTTTGTATTTTTAGTAGAGACGAGGTTTTGCCATGTTGGCCAGGCTGCTCTGGAACTCCTCTACCTCGGCCTCCCAAAGTACTGGGATTACAGGTGTGAGCCACCGTGCCTGGCCAGAAAAGGCCTTTTGAGTCTCCTGGGGCAGCAAATTTGGGGAAGGCAAATAAATAGTAGGTAAAGGCTAGTTAGTAAAGTTTGTCACATAGATTCCTTTGGTGTCTTCTTCCGGCAAATGAGGGTCTAAAGTTGTCTTCAGAGATCAACCTCTGTTTCTCGTGTTTGGGAGGGGAGGAAGGACACCTTTGCCTTTGTAAACTTATGTCCTGCTTTTAGGCTAATGGGAGAGGGTAGAGACCTTTTGTTGTATCTGTTTCTTCTCAACTGCCTTCAGCTCAAAATAGTCCTTATGCAAAAGAGGCATATTTGGAGGTGGGGAGGTAGAATATTCTGGTCTCCTAAAAGTGAAAGAGTTGATAGTTCATTTGGAAATAGTGCTTCAAAGAGGCTTACTCAGCTATAATCCCCTTCTGTTCTTCCCCCTTTTTTTTTTTTTTCCTTGCCTGGAATTTGGTGTTCCTGCAGCCATTTTATGCCTTGAAGTGACTTTGAGGGTGAAAGCTGTGGACCACAATGGTAGAACAGTGACACAAGGAACCTGGGCCTATGATGATGGTGGGGTACAATTCCTGGACGATGATCAGTTGCTAAGTGTAATAGCAGGAGCAGGCCTGGGACATGAATTAGGGTCTATATGGTCTATATGGTGGAGTAATATAGACCTAATATAAGGTCTATACTAGGATACTTGGTTGCAAGCAACAGACATTGCCTCTGCCTATTTTTAGCAAAATAGAATTTATTGGAAGGATGTCGGTGGAGCTCAAATAAGTCGTAGGTAGCTGGAGAAGCAAGCCTGGGGACGCACAGGAACCAAAGGAGAGTTGGAAGGCCTAGGATCAGGTTGCAGGCACATTTTCACCTGAGTACTGCCATTGCCACCATGATGAATGACTTTCAACAAGATCTCCTATTCCTGCCCCCACTGTTTCAAAATTCAAATTCTCAGGAGAGAGTGTCTGATAGAATCAACTCTGGCCCTGTCCTCCATGGATTCTTTAATGAAATGGGTCATCTGGGGTTACTTTTCAATCAAGGCCACAAAGGAAATTAATACATTGTTGGGATAGAGGAGATTATTTCAGTTATATATTTCCACAACAGGGGTAAATAGCAAATAATCACATACTTTGGAAGCATGCAACAATAAGCATTTAAACGTTCATCACTCATACATCTGGTGATCAGCTAGGCAGCCCTGCTGATCTGCTTTGGACATGCTACATACCTGGAGGTTGGCTGGCTGTTGATTTAGTCTGACCTTGGCTGGGAAGACTAGGGCATCTGGATCTGTTCCTTCAGTAGGAGAGTCTGGCATTTTCTTATGGGCGATGGCAGAGGCATGAGAAGGGTGGTATGGCAGACGCACCTGAGAGTCATAACGTAAGCATGTCCTGAGAATTACCCTATGATCCAAGAGGAATCTGAAAGTGGCCAACCCAGAGATTGACTCATTATCTGTGAAGGGCATCTAAACCCCCGGCTCATCCCTTGGAACACAGACTGTACGGGGGATGGAGGCCCTTTGTTTTGGGTTAAATGGAGGCAGCTAGTTTAACTGCCCAGTGGTTTCTTCTTGCCCACTGCCCAGATAGAGCTGATTTATCAAGATAGGGGAGCTGCCATAGAGGAAGGGTTTTACACATGTAGAACTGGCGAAACAGGACACCAGAGTTTTATCATTACTCAAAGCAGTATCCTTGAAAATTTGGAGGCTAAGGTTTTTCAAAGATAACCTTTGGCAGAGGTGTGGAAAATGGTCCTAGCGTGCTGAGTCTGCTTCTGGGTGGGGGCCAAAGTCCAGTTCGTGGGTCCAGTGGGGCCATTGGGTCATCAGGAATGCGAAAGCCAGCTGGGTGCAGCGGCTCATGCCTGGAATCCCAGCACTTTGGGAGGCCAAGGTAGGAGGATCACTTGGGCTCAGAACTTCAAGACATACCTGGGCAACATAATGAGACCTTATCTCTACTAAAAATAAAAAAAAAATTAGTGGAGTGTGGTGGTGCATGCCTATAGTCCCAGCTGGGGAGGCTAAGGCAGGAGGATCCTTTGAGCCCAGGAGGTTGAGGCTGTTGTGAACCATGATCGTGCCACTGCACTCCAGCCTGGACAACAGAGAAAGACCCTGTTTCAACAACAACAACAAAAAAAAAAAAGAAGAAGAAGAAGAAGAAGAGGAAAGAAACTCAAAGGCCTGAAAAGACAACTCAAAAGGCCAGTCTTAGGTTCCACAATAATGATGTTATCTGCAGGAGTAATTGAGGAAGTTGCAAATCTTGTGACCTCTGGAGTAATGGCTGGTAATCACTTATGCCTGCTTCTCAGCAGAATTCAGGCTTCTCTCATCCTCCTAACCTGGTGGTCTTTCATTCGTTTTACCAAGGTGATTTTGTTTGGGAGAAGGGCTATTATCATTTAAGCTATAAACTACATTTCTCCCCAAGTTAGCTTGGCCCAAGTCCAGGAATGACCAAGGGCAGTTTGGAGGTTAAAGGCAAGATGGGGGGGTTGATTAGATCAGATCGCTTTCACTGTTATAATTTTTGCAAAGATGGTTTCACTAGGTGGAGACTGCTAAGTAAAAATGCTATATGAACGGCATGCCTTTTTTTTCTTTTTGAGACAGGATCTTGCTTACTCTGTCGCCCAGACAGGAGTGCAGTGGTGTGATTACAGCTCACTGCAGCCTTGACCTCTCAGGCTCAAGCAATCCTTCTGAGACAGGAATAATACAAGGTGGTCACAGGAGACTATAAAATCCCAGGCAGCAGTTTCACATGACTAGCAAAAGGAAACCTTTGAGATCGTTGTAGAAGCTAAGGGATAAGACCCTGAGAAACCAGGGTGTGGGCCAAGCTGGCTGACACCAACTGGACCCAATGTGAAACTGGATTTGACCTAGGTTTCTCCCAGGACCTCATTATATGCTTATTAACATACAGATTACACACCCACCAGCGCTGTGACAGTTCTGAGAACACCCATATTTGGTGTAAAAATGAGTGGCACCACAGTTCCGAGAAATCTTCACCTTTTTCCAGAAATCTTAATGAATATTCAACCTTTTGGTTAAGAAACCCGTAAAGGTAGAAACCTCAAACCCCACTGTGTGACACTTTCTCTTGAGTCCACCCATACTCCCCCCTCTTGAGTGTGTACTTTTCGCTTTACAATACATTGCCCTACTTTCACTGTTTTTTTTTTTTTTTTTGAGACGGAGTCTTGCTCTGTCACCTGGCCTGGAGTGCAGTGGCCGGATCTCAGCTCACTGCAGGCTCCGCCTCCCGGGTTTACGCCATTCTCCTGCCTCAGCCTCCCAAGTAGCTGGGACTACAGGCGCCCGCCACCTTGCCCGGCTAGTTTTTTGTGTTTTTTAGTAGAGACGGGGTTTCACAGTGTTAGCCAGGATGATCTCGATCTCCTGACCTCGTGGCCCGTCTCGGCCTCCCAAAGTGCTGGGATTACAGGCTTGAGCCACCGGGCCCAGCCTTTTTTTTTTTTTTTTAAACATAAGGTCTCCCTCTGTTGCCCAGGCTGGAGGGCAGAGGGGCTACCTTGGCTCACTGCAATTTCCACCTTCTGAGTTCAAGCAATTCTCCCACCTCAGCCTCCTGAGTAGCTGGGACCACAGGCGTGTACCACCACACCCAGTTAATTTTTGTATTTTTAGTAGAGACAGGGTTTTGCCATCTGGCCAAGGCTGGTCTTGAACTCCCGGCCTCAAGTGATCCGCCCACCTCAGCCTCCCAAAGTGCTGGGATTACAGGAGTGAGCCACCACGCCTGGCCTACTTTCACTGTTTTTTGACTCATCTTTGAATTCCTTCTTGTGATGGGGTCAAGAACCTGGACACTGGCCAGGGTTGAGGTCCCACTGACATGTGGGGACCTCCCTTAGCCCACTGCTATCACCCCTGGCTAAGCCTCCCAAGTACCTAGGATTACAGGCATACACCACCATGCTCAGCTAATTGTTTTTTTAGCTTTATCATATGTAGAGACTGGGTCTCACTTTGTTGCTCAGGTTGATCTTGAACTCCTGGGATGAAATGATTCTCCCACCTCAGCCTTCTAAAGCGTTGGGATTACAGGCATGAGCCACTGCAAGTCACGTGACTAAGCCCAGAATCAGAGTGATGGAGCATGGCGAAGTTTTGTGACAAAGGGTGTGGATATAGAGAAAGGTGAAGAATCGGTGCCACTTGTGCAATCTACAAGGGAATAGTTCGTGCCAATAAAAGGAGCCAGTGTCTACAACAGACATCAAAACCCAAGTTCTTTCCACGTTTCACACCACCTGGGACCCAGCTGAAGGAGCAGTTCTTGAGGACAGGCCTCTGTCCTCACTGAAGGGATTCAGTAGAATGTCAGCTCCATGAGAACCGGGGCCTTCGTTCTCTGTTGACATTTTTTGTTTTTTACCTTGCCTTTATTTCAGACAAGATTTTATCTGTTTTGTTCATTATGTAACCTCAGTGCCTAGAACAGTGCCTGATACGTAACAGGTACTTAATGAACACTGGTTAAATGAAAATTAACTTGTGAACTTACCTTAGGCATCTAAGCAAGGTAGCTCTCTTTTTGTGGGGAGGCTGTGTAGTATGGAAGAAAAGACCTAGATTTGGAGGAAAAAAACAAAATGAGTTAGGATCTGGGCTTCATTTACTCTGGGTGATCTTGAGCAAATTGTTCAACCTCCCTGAGGCTCAGTTTCCCGTAGTGGAAACCTTTTGCGGTGAATTTTCGGTGCACCCTTCCCATCTTTCTGGTAATCGTCCCTACCATCGTCACATGGTTGATACGATGGGGCTTCTATAACCGTGTGAATCTGTCTCCCTCAACCCTGCCTGACTGATTAGATTAGGGGTATGGATCTAACTCGCACTGGCCCCTCAGAGTCCCTTTCCCGGGAATTTGGAATTCCAGGTTCAGTCTTAAATAGAGGAGATAGGAACTCAGGAGCTACCTATGACCATTTGCTGCCACAGAGTGCTGATATGCAGCAAGAGAGAAGGATAAAACCCCCATTCCAGGTTATTCCTTAAGCCCAGACAGCTAGACATGTAGCTAGGTAGCCACTGGTAAAATGGTTACAGGCACAGTCTCTGGCTCCAGATTACCTTGGTTCAGATTCTGGCCTTGCCACTTAGTAGCTGTGTGACCCTGGGTGAGTCACTGAACTTCTCTGTGACCTGGTTCTCATCTGTAAAATGGGAGTGACATTATCATCTACTGCATGGGGTTGCCCTAAGGATTAAGTAAAATGCATAGAATAATACCTGACACACAGTGAGTACTAAGTAAACATTATCTTTTTTCGTTTTTTTGTGAGATGGAGTCTGGCTCTGTCACCTAGGCTGGAGTACAGTGATGTGATCTTGGCTCACTGCAACCTCTGCCTCTCGGGTTCAAGCAATTCTCCTGCCTCAGTCTCCTGAGTAGCTGGGATTATAGGCATGCGCCACCATGCCTGGCTAATTTTTGTATTTTTAGTAGAGACGGGGCTTCACCATGTTGGCCAGGTTGGTCTTGAACTCCTGACCTCAAATGATCCACCTGCCTTGGCCTCCCAAAGTGCTGGGATTACAGGCATGAGCCACCGAGCCCAGTCACATTATCTGTTATTATTATCTATGTCCCTGGATTCCAGGCCACACTCTCTGATTTTAAAAATTAACATCCCTTTCCCCCCATGTTTTGGAAACAGCTCACTTCACAGAATTGTTTATTCCAATTCAAAAAATCTGAACTCACCTTTCTTCACCTGTGAAATGGTGAAAGTGAAGAATCTCAAGTTCTTAGAGGGGCAGGGAGGGTTACATGAGATGAGTACAGCTCTTGACACCACTGTAGGCACTGGGCATTTTCTTTCCTTTTTTTAAAATGGAGTTTCACTCTTGTCGCCCAGGCTGGAGTGCAGTGGCTCGGTCTCGGCTCACTGCAACCTCAGCCTCCTGGGTTCAAGTGATTCTCCTGCCTCAGCCTCCCAAGTAGCTGGGATTACAGGCATCTGCTACCTATGCCTGGCTAATTTTTGTATTTTTAGTAGAGATGGGGTTTCACCTTGTTGACCAGGTGGTCTCGAACTCCTGACCTCAGGTGATCTGCCCACCTTGGCCTCCCAAAGTTCTGGGATTACAGGCATGAGCCAATGCGCCCAGCCGGTACTGGGTATTTTCATGCTTCCCATTCTTCTTGCCCTCTGTTCCCCAGAATCTGGTCATCTTCACCCACCTTGGCTGAGCTGGGGCTGGGGCTGAGTATGGGAGATGGTGCCTCTGGGGTGGAGGCACCATCTTTCCAAGGTGAGTGTGATCTGTTTGACAAGGTTCTTAGAACCATACACCTTGACACCTCATTCTGCACTCAGGAGAGTGAATCATCCATCTTGAGTGCCTTTCCCCGGGAAGATTTCACCCCCGGATGCACTCTAGGTTTTCTCGTTGCTGGGAACATGACTTAGGGCACGGTGGCCCTTGTGGGTGGAACAGAAGCCTGAGCCCAGTTTTCCTCATTTATACCCTGCTGTGCAATCCCTTCCCTGGTCCCTTTGTGATCTACACAGGAAGGAAGGAAAGGTGTGTTATGGGCTTAAGGGAACAGAGGGCAAGAGTCTTGGGGATGTGGATGGAGCCTCTTGTTTCATGTGCTAACATCCCAGGGCAGAGAACAAGTCCGTGATGAGGAGTTTTCTCCCCCTGGGCCTGCTTCCTCAGCCTTTCCAGCCCCTTCCTTCGCAGTCTCTCCTGTCAGCCCACCCAGTTTACATCCTGGACCAAGCCCAGCAAGGGTGTGGGGTGTGGTTAGGTGGGGTGGGAGATTCCAGGACCTTTTTTTTTTTTTTTTTTTGAGATGGAGTCTCACTCTGTCGCCCAGGCTGGAGTGCAGTGGTACGATCTCAGCTCACTGCAACCTTTGCCTCCCAGGTTCAAGTGATTCTCCTGCCTCAGCCTCCTGAGTAGCTGGGATTACAGGCGCCTGCCACCACATCCAGCTATTTTTTTTGTATTTTTAGTAGACACGGGGTTTCACCACGTTGGTCAGGCTGGTCTTGAACTCCTGACCTCGTGATCTGCCCACCTTGGCCTCCTAAAGTGCTGGGATTGTAGGTGTGGGCCACTGCGCCTGGCCCCAGGACCAGTTTTGCCTCCTGTATCCATTTGCTTCTGGTCTGGTGGACAGGGGAGTGATCCCCAGAAAGCGACCAGATATTGTCATGGTCTGTGACCTTGCCCCTTTTCTCCTGTGGGGAAAGCAGTTGTGGACACAGAAAAGGCCATGGAGTGGGGAGGGAGAGTACCAGGAAGAATAGCTAATGGATGGGGTGCTTCATACCTAGGTGATGGCTTGATCTATGCGGCAAACCACTATGGCACATGTTTACCTGTGTAACAAACCTGCACATCCTGCACATGTACTCCAGAACTTAAACTTACATTAAAAAAAAAAAAAAAGGCCGGGCGCGGTGGCTCAAGCCTGTAATCCCAGCACTTTGGGAGGCCGAGATGGGCGGATCACGAGGTCAGGAGATCGAGACCATCCTGGCTAACACAGTGAAACCCCATCTCTACTAAAAAATACAAAAAACTAGCCGGGTGTGGTGGCGGGCATCTGTAGTCCCAGCTACTTGGGAGGCTGAGGCAGGAGAATGGCGTAAACCCAGGAGGCGGAGCTTGCAGTGAGCTGAGATCCGGCCACTGCACTCCAGCCTGGGCGACAGAGCGAGACTCCGTCTCAAAAAAAAAAAAAAAAAGGAACAGGCCATGGAGTATTGGAGGGTACTGCTAGCAACCCACAAATCACAATGCTGCCATCTTCTTCTTCTCCCATGCTGCTATGGTCCTTGACTGTGGTTCTGCCACAGTTTTCCTATTTAGTTCTCCAACTGTGACTGGAGAACATAGCCTCAGACTTTGTATATTACCTGCCTCTTAGCTACGTCAGCTAAAGACCTGCTAAGGCTATACCAAGTTCCCACTCCTCCTTGGATCCCAAACCTAGGGCTGTCTGATTTCCCAGAAAGTGCCTCTGGAGCTAGGTCAGTGTCCTCTAGGCTCAGCGGTCAAACATCCTCCCCGTCTCCACCAGCCCAACATTCTCCATGCCTGAATGGACTTCAGTTACTATATTTTGAGTCTTTCTTAAAGAGATAGCCTGGGGAAGGAACATGGAATCTAGAATCAGACATGCTGGGCTGGGATTCTGGGACGGTGATCACTTGTTGTCTGACTTTGAGTTGACCACTTCCCCTCTCTTAGTATCAGTTTCCACACTTGTCAAAGAGTCTATTGATCCCCTATCTTGAAGATGGGAGGCTTTAATGAGACAACCAATCTACAGTACCTAGCACATTGTAGAGGCTTGAGAAGTGGCTGTCCGTGCCCCTTCTCCATACACTGCTGTGGAAGGAAGAAGAATTCTGTATCTTCATTGTTCCTCAATGATTTAAACCCTCCCTTGCCCTACAGCTGTTGAGCCATGGGAAATTACTTTATTTCCTGTAGTCCCAGTTTCCCCATTCAGAATACAAGGAGTAAAATAGCATATACCTCCTAGAATTGTTTTGAGGATTAAATGAGATTGTTTGTGTTGAGTGTATAACATAGAACCTGCTACAAAGTAAACGCTCAAAACACTTGTGACATGCAAGTCATTTCCAGGTTTTTGCGACTTTGTTTCCCCTTTATTACAATTTAATTATAATAAAGTTCTGGGAAAGGAATTACCACCTGGTGAAATATATTGCCAAAGTTCTCTTTAAAGGGTTGTGACACTGACAACACCACCAGCAAATTATGTAAATACTGGTTTTGTCATATCCTTGCCAGCACTGACTGTTAGTTTTTACTAATATAAAAGGTGCCTCCTAGCTGACTTACTTTTTGTCCCTTTAATAGCAAAGGTAGACAGATTGTGCTGGTCAGCAAAAGTTTATTGGAACTGGGGAGGAATAATTTTCTTTGAAGAGGGAACTCAGGAAGAGAAAAACACATACAAACTCTGTAAATATCTTGAAAATTGAGGATGTTGCTCTTCCTGTCAACTTCTGCTACTTCTCTTTTCTGAAATACACAGTTCTATGTATCTTGTTCAGTTCCCTTAGCTGTGACACTTGTACATTTGGAATGTGGAAGTGGCCCAGGGTTATCATGATTTAACGTTTGAGATAAACTTTTGACGAAATTTCAGATCAATTTCTGTGTCCTTTGGAAGATACATTTTATCATGACTTCATAATTCAGAAGACAAATTTTAATTTCTGTAGAAAATTATAAAAGATGGTGAGACTAAGTTTCTCTCTCTATATAAAATGAGAGGATGGGAAGATTGAGATGAGGTCATCTCCTGAGGGGCCTACATTTAAAAGCAATCAGCTTCATGGACCTGAAAGGACCTGCAAGGACTTTACTGACAAAACATGTCTTGGAAGGAGAGTGAATTCACCCAAGACCAAGAGAGGCTAGGGAAAGGAGGTGTGAAACTCGTCTCGTGGGGAGGCAGAATAATGTAGAGGAAGGAGAGGGGAATATTCGGTGTCACCTTCCCAGGTTTAAATCACAGGTCAGCTACTTCTTGGTTATGGAAACTTGAGCAAAACAATGCCTTGACCACTCTGAGCCTCAGTGTTCCAATCTGCAAATGGGGTAATACCACTTGCCTTATATGACCTTGAGAAGATTCAATGAGTTATGGTACATAAGGTAGCTATTGCAGTGCCTGCCATGGAAAAGTGCTAAATAAGAATGATTGCTAACATTTAGTTATAAGCCAGACACGACTCTAAGTGCTTTACATCTATTAACTCTATGAGGTTAGGAATATTAATAATCCCATTTTAAGACTAGAAAGGCCAGGCACGGTGGCTCACACCTGGAATCCCAGCACTTTGGGAGGCTGAGGAGGATGGATCATGAGGTCAGGAGTTCAAGACCAGCCTGACCAAGATGGCGAAACCCTGTCTCTACTAAAAATACAAATTAGCTAGGCGTGGTAGTGGGCGCCTGTAATCCCAGCTACTCGGGAGGCTGAGGAAAAGAACTGCTTGAACCTGGGAGGTGGAGGTTGCAGTGAGCCGAGATCGTGCCATTACATTCCAGCCTGGGCAACAGAGCAAGACCCCATTT
>NW_012117376.1:12892067-12892570 GCF_000951035.1 Colobus angolensis palliatus
CAAGAGAAGGGAACTGGAGCCAGAGTAGACCAGAAGCCAGAGATTCATTGCCCTCCATCCTCAACTACATGCTGATATACTGGAGGGACTCTGTTCCTCACTCTCCAAGGGCTGTGAGTTCAAGCTAATTGTGTTTAATGTCCCAAGAATTAGTATTTTTTCCATCTTAGTAACTCCTTGCTTTTTTCCTTCATTAGATTATCACTTGCATTGCTTCGCATTTGTCTTCTTTGGCATTTTTACTTGTTACTGTCTGTCTTTCTTACTAAAATATAAACTCCATGGAGGCAGGGAACACATCTGTCTCCGTCATTGTTGTATCCCTAGCTTCTGGCAGATGCTAAGTGTTTAAGAAATATTAGGTCGGGCACGGTGGCTCATGCCTGTAATCCCAGCACTTTGGGAGGCCGAGGTGGGTGGATCACCTGAAGTCAGGAGTTTGAGACCAGCCTAGCCAACATGGTGAAACCCTGTCTCTACTAAAAATACAAAAATTAGCTGGG
>NW_012117376.1:12892620-12893938 GCF_000951035.1 Colobus angolensis palliatus
AAGAAAAGAAAGATTAATGGAGGCCGGGTGTGGTGGCTCATGCCTCTGATCCAAGCACTTTGCTGTAATCTCAGCACTTTGGGAGGCCGAGGGGAGTGGATCCCTTGAGGCCTGAGTATTGGCTATATATTTTAGCACCTCTTACGGTATTTTTTTTTTTTTTTAGATGTAGTTTTGTTCTTGTAGCCCAGGCTGGAGTGCAATGGCAGGATCTCAGCTCACTGGGTTCAAGAGATTCTCCTGCTTCAGCCTCCTGAGTAGCTGGGATTATAGGCGTGCACCACCACACTTGGCTAATTTTTGTATTTTTAGTAGAGACGGGGTTTTGCCATGTTGGCCATGTTGGTCATGTTGGTCTTGAACTCCTGACCTCAGGTGATCCACCTACCTCGGTCCCCCAAAGCACTGGGATTACAGGTGTGAGCCACCATGCCCGGCCAGCACCTCTTACTATTATCTCTACCTCTTATCTGATGTTGTAGGTACAACTGGAGGTGACATATGATTTAAGCATTTTTCCCACATCATAAAATAAATCTCGGATTGCTTCCTTTGAAAATTCTCCTGAAGAAATGTTACCCAAGGAGGTTTGTTAATTCCTGAGCATATTACTCACAAGAGAAAACACTGCTTAACACATGGAGCATGAAACCAGGTCATGTCACGGGGAGTGGTGAATTAGATCAGTCTGGAAAGCCAAAGTGTCTAGTCAGGATAGTGTAGCTGCAAATAACAGAATCCTTCCCACACACTAGCCTGAGCAGAAAGGACATTTAGAGGGAGGAAAAGGGGGGAAATTTGGATGAACACAGGGGCAGGAAGTAGATAGGTCTGATGAGGAACTAAAACCAGGAAATGGAACCTTCCAAATAAATCCAGACCCCTACTCCTCCTCACCACTCCCTCCACTGCTGCTCTGGTTGTGGCCATCATTCTCTCTCGCCTGGACTATTGCAACATTCTCTCCACTTCTCCCCTTACCCCTTATGCAATCCATTCTTAGCACAGGAGCTAGAGTGATCTTTTACTAATGTAATAAGATTGTGTTGTTGAGCCAGGCACAGTGACTTGTGCCTCTTACCCCAGCTGCTCCAGAGGCTAAGGCGAGAGGATTGCTTGTGCCAAGGAATTCCAGGTTGCAGTGAGCTTTGTTTTGTTTTGTTTTGTTTTTGAGACGGAGTCTCACTCTGTCACCCAGGCTGGAGTGCAGTGCCACGATCTCGGCTCACTGCAAGCTCCACCTCCTGGGTTCACGTCATTCTCCTGCCTCAGTCTCCCGAGTGGCTGGGACTACAGGCACCTGCCACCATGCCCAGCT
>NW_012117376.1:12895483-12902004 GCF_000951035.1 Colobus angolensis palliatus
GGCTAATTTTTGTATTTTTAGTAGAGACGAGATTTCGCCATATTGGCCAGGCTGGTCTCGAACTCCTGATCTCAGGTGATCCGCCCACCTCAGCCTCCCAAAGTGCTGGGTTATAAGCGTGAGTCACCAGGCCGGGCTCCTAGATTTTATTTTTTTTAACAAATCGGGGCCGCTGCCGCCCCCTGGTGTCCGCCCGTGTCGCGCCGGGGCCCGGAGGAGCCGTTAGGGGGTCTTGGCCGAGGCCTGCTCGTGTGGAAGTGGTCGTCGCCGCCACTCTGCGTCCTCCCATCCGTCCTCGCTGCCGGCCGCCATCATGCTGGCACTCGCCTCCCGCCTGCTGGACTGCTTCCGTTCGCTCTTCTGGAAGGAGATGGAGCTGATGCTCCTGGGGCTGCGGTACTCGGGCAAGACCATGTTTGTCAATGTCATCGCGTCAGGTCAATTCAGTGAAGATACGATACCCACAGTGGGCTTCAACAAGGGGAAAGTAACAAGGTAACGTCACAATAAAGATCTAGGACATAGGACGACAAGCCCGATTTCGAAGCATGTGGGAGCGGTATTGCAGAGGAGTCAATGCTATTGTTTACATGATAGATGCTGCACATCGTGAAAAGATAGAAGCTTCCCGAAATGAGCTACATAATCTTCTAGAGAGACCACAGTTGCAAGGAATTGCAGTGCAAAGTGCTTGGAAACAAGGGAGATCTTCCTAATGCCTTGGATGAGAAACAGCTAATTGAAAAAATGAATCTGTATGCTATTCAGGATAGAGAAGTTTGTCGCTATTCAATTTCTTTGTTGTTATTGTTTGTTTGTTTGTTTTGAGACGGAGTCTCGCTCTGTCACCAAGCTGGAGTGCAATGGCACGATCTCTGCTAACGGCAACCTCCACCTCCCAGGTTCAAGCGATTGTCTTGCCTCAGCCTCCGTCCGGAGGGGGCCTCAGCCTCCGTCCAGAGTAGTTGGGACTACAGGCGCCCGCCATCACGCCCAGCTAAATTTTGTACTTTTAGTAGAGACGGGGTTTCACCATGTTGGCTTGATCTCTTGATCTAGTGATCCACCTGCCTCGGTCTCCCAAACTGCTGGAATTACAGGTGTGAGCCACTGCACCTGGCCTCAATTTCTTGCAAAGAAAAGGATAATATAGATATCACACTTCAGTGGCTTATTCAGCATTCAAAATCCGGAAGAAGCTGAAGCATCTGCTGAAGTCTTCCAGTCCTTCTTGACTATAATCCTAGAATTATTGTCTGTTCCTCTGAAGTAATTCCCAAAATACAATCCTTCCTAAACCCAAGAAATTGCCTTTTTCAGAGTTTATTTCTCATGTGCACTGCTGAATGTGAGTATCCCTAATCCTTCATAAAGAATCAGCTGGAATTGTCGTGATAAAGTCAGCACACACAAAAAGGTTTCTTACACATATCTGTCTTAAGCCATGTGTAGAGCTTTAAAAAACAAAAAATGAAAAACAAAAACCCACACACTTTTGACCATCTTAAATCAAGAAAATTGCATATTTCCGTTGTGGTCTTTCTGGGCCAGATTTTTATATTGGTTTTCAGTAAAATATCTATCTGTAATATTGCATTATAGAGTCCAGTAGCTTAATACTGACCCTGACTTGATACAGCATGAAGTTTCTAGTGCCAGACACAGTATTTAGAAAATCTTTAAGCCTGAATAATTCATGTGGGATTTCTGTAAACATAATGTTTATCTTATCTCACAAATGCATGTGAAATGTATAATCACATCTTAGGAATCCGAAATGGTCTGCAGACAGTGAGCAGAGGCAGCAGATCAATATTGGTTCTTTACACTGGTGAGATTCTCTCTGATGAATATTAAAGATATTCTACTTTCTGAGAACTCTTTATCGCCAGATGGCAGTTAGGATATGGGAGAAACTAAAAGCATGCTGTTTTGTATCTGTCCAGGTCATTAGTTCTATCTTTCGTTTTTTCTTCCTGGTTCAGCATACTTTTTTAAGAGGTTGAGAATTGAAGATTTTTTGAAAAGCTTTCATGAATTTAGATCTTTCCACCCAGTGTAATAAAACCCATTAAGAATGTCAGACTTTATTCAAACATATGTTTGTTCTATCTCTGGTCATTAAATCAGTGCTGCTGCATGACACTCTAACTCCTGACTTTTTATATCCAGTCATAACGTTGACTTTCAACACAAAAGATACTTATAAACAAATAAAAAAATTTATTTTTCTCTCTTACTGATGTAAGGTTTGGCACTCTTTTGACTGGTGCCATTAGACATCTTGATTATTGTGACAACTCTAGACCTGCCTGCTTTATCTAATGTAATCATGCTCGACATCTACAGGTTGTTTATTTTTTTATTTTTTTTATTTTTTTTGAGACGGAGTCTCACTCTCTCGCCCAGGCTGGAGTGCAGTGGCTGGATCTCAGCTCACTGCAAGCTCCGCCTCCCGGGTTCACGCCATTCTCCTGCCTCAGCCTCCCGAGTAGCTGGGACTACAGGCGCCTGCCACCTCGCCCAGCTAGTTTTTTTGTATTTTTTTAGTAGAGATGGGGTTTCACCGTGTTCGCCAGGATGGTCTCGATTTCCTGACCTCGTGATCAGCCCGTCTCAGTCTCCCAAAGTGCTGGGATTACAGGCTTGAGCCACCGCGCCCGGCTGTCTACAGGTTGTTTAGTAATCAGTCACACAGAGAACTGAGGAACTCATGCTGTTCCTTTGCTTCTATGGTAGAGATGTCTAAAAACTTCAAATGTTTCTTCTGTTAAGCAGCACTTATATAGACTGCATTTCCAAATGTGTTGAGCACTCAGAGTGTAGTCAACAGTAAATTCTTTTAATGAATATCAGTTTTAATTTATAGACTGCCATGGCCTTAAAAAATATTCTGTACAATATACTGCACTGTGTTGCACAGACACTACTTGCTTTTTCTCCATTCATTTTTTTTTTTTTATGAGTAGAATCTGGGCTTTTAAAGTTCTCTTCTTATTCTTTGAAGTATGTTACATGCTTCCCTGATGGGATGGATGGTTCTGTAAATGAAGGGATATTTAAACTTGCTACTATTGTTCAACACCATTAATGGTCAATGTGAGCCATTACAAAGAGTGTGGCAACTTGCTTGTGCCTAAAAGGAGAAATCGAAACTAGGATGTGTGACTCCGTGGGGACTGCATAGGTTTGTTAATTGACCTATAGCTAAATCTTAATGTGTTTTTGTGTCTGTACATTGCTTTCAGCATTTCAAGATGTCCAGATGCTATTCCCAACATTTTCCTGTGCATTAACCTCTGCATGTGAAAACTTGCAGATGCAACTGAATTGCTGAAATCTCATGGTAAAACTTGAACAGTTGAGGAATTGGTTCTTATGAATGAGCAAAGAAAGCGGTTTCTTAGGCCGGGCACGGTGGCTCACACCTGTAATCCCAGCACTTTGGGAGGCTGAGGCAGGCGGATCACGAGGTCAGGAGATCAAGACCATCCTGGCTAATATGGTGAAACCCCATCTCTACTAAAAATACAAAAATTAGCCAGGTGTGGTGGTGCATGCTTGTAATCCCAGCTACTCAGGAGGCTGAGATGGGAGCATCACTTGAGTCCAGGAGGTGAAGGCTGCAGTGAGCTGTGATTATGCTACTGTACTCCAGCCTGGGTGACAGTGAGACCTTGTCTCAAAACAAAACATAAAAACCTTTCGGTAGTTTCCAGTTTCTTATTATGCCTAAAATAACATCCAAATTCCTTACCGAGCCCCATAGTGATTTGGCTCTTGCCCAATCACTGTCCCTGATTCTTACTCCAGCTGTGAGGCTTTCTTTTTGTTGCTTGAATGAATACACAGTCATCCTTCAATATCCACCAGGGATTGATTCTAACACCTTCACGATTCCAAAATATGTGAATACTGAAATCCCTTATGTAAAATAGTGCAATATTTGCATATAACTGACACACATCCTTCTGTATACAGGCATACCTTGTTTTATTGCGTTTTACTTTATTGCGCTTTGTAGAGTTTGTTTGTTTGTTTAACATAGGGTCTCGCTCTGTCATCCAGGCAGGAGCGCAGTGGTGCAAACACAGCTCACTTCAGCCTTCACCTCCTGGGCTCAAGTGATCCTCCCAGCTCAGCCTCCCCAGTAGGTGGGACTACAGGCGCATGCCACTACGCCTGGCTAATTTTTTATTTTTTGTAGAGACAGAGTCTCTCTTTGTTGCCTAGACTTGTCTTGAACTCTTGGCCTGAATCAGTCCTCCTGCCTCAGCCTCCCAAAGTGCTGGGATTACAGGCATGAGCCATTGTGCTCAGCCTGTAGATTTTATTTTAATTTTTTTTAATTTTTAAATTTTATTTATTATTATTCCCAGGCTGGAGTGCAATGGTGTGATCTCAGCTCACCGCAACCTCTGCCTCCCAGGTTCAAGCGATTCTCCTGCCTCAGCCTCCTGAGTAGCTGGGAGTACAGGCATGCACCACCACACCTGCTAATTTTGTTTTTTCAGTAGAGACAGGGTTTCTCCATGGTGGTCAAGCTGGTCTCGAACTCCCGACCTCAGGTGACTCACCCGCCTTGGCCTCCCAAAGTGATGGGATTGCAGGCGTAAGCCACCGCACCTGGCCTGTATACCACGTTTGCTTTATCCACTCATCAATTGATGGGCGTTTAGGCTGGTTCCATATTTTTGCAATTGCGAACTGCGCTGCTATAAACAGGCGTGTGCAAGTATCTTTTTCGTATGATGACTTACTTTCCTCTGGGTAGATACCCAGTAGTGGGATCAGAAAGGCTTCTCTGATTTCTGTTCCCAGGCTGGGACGAGTGCGCCCTCCATGGTGCCTCCTGGACATCTCTCACTATTACAAGAATAAAGCTCCTCTCTGCCTCAGCCCTTCTGTCTTTGATTAGTCCTTCCAGTGCCAACAGCATGGACTTTGGAACTAAAACACACAGAAGCCCAGCTTCTGCCACTTCCAAGAAGCTCTGGGTTCTTGGGTCAACACATACTAGGCCCTCCAAAAACTCCAGTTCCTTGCACTCTTTCCTCCTTGTTTCTTGGAAGGTGCCCTTAAGTCTCAGTTTGCACTGGAACCCTGGTGTCATCCTCATGTCCTACATGGCTCATGTCCTCATGTTCTACAGCCTTCTAGGGTGTGGCAGGCACATTTTCGTTGCTTGACCTGTCTTTCTATGGGAAATTATTCCTCCTCTCCCCAGTCCAGCTCAGTCCCTGTGGTTTGGGTCTTGGCAGAAGACCCAAGACTGGCCGATCCAAGATCTATATTCCTTTGGTCCCAGTGATTGGTCCAGGAATAGCCCTGTGAGTTAATAAGTTCCTTCATATTTATTATATGGACATTAGAAGAAAGACGGTCTCTCTCTCTTTTCCTTCCCTCTCACCATCTTTTTTTCTCTCTGTCTCATTATAAGATACACAGTAGTGATGGCTTGGCACTACCAGCAGCCATCTGGCTACCTGTTTGAGAATGAAGCTAAACAGAATCAAATAAATCTTGAAAGATAGAAAGAGAGTTCTGACACCCTCCTTGATCCGGACATGCCTGAAGTCCCTTTGAACTACTCTTAAAGCTAGTCTGGGTTAGATCTCTGACATATGCAACCAAAAGAATCCTGACCAATACATGGGTTCACTTTAATATGTAAACAGGCCTGGCGTAGTGGCTCCCACCTGTAACTCTAGCTACTCTAGAGGCCAACATGGGAGGATCACTTAAGGCCAGGAGTTTGAGACCAGCTTGGGCAACATAGTGAGACCCATAGCTCTAAAAAAAAAAAAAAAAAAAAAAACAGGATGGCTAGATCTAAGGTGGCCTAAAGATAAGCCAACAAGTTGAGGATAGCAGAGTGGCAAGAGCACAGAACTGGGGCCCTTGGGTCAGGCACAGTGGCTCACACGTGTAATCCTAGCACTTTAGGAGGCTGAGGCAGGCAGATCACCTGAGGTCAGGAGCTCAAAACCAGCCTGGTCAATATGGTGAAACCCCATCTCTACTACAAATACAAAAATTAGCTGCCCATGGTGGTGTGGACCTGTAATCCCAGCTACTGGGGAGGCTGAGGCAGGAGAATCACTTGAACCTGGGAGATGGAGGTTTCAGTGAGCCGAGATCAAACCACTGCACTCCATCCTGGGTAACTGAGCAAGATTCTGTCTCAAAAAAAAAGAAAAAAAGAAAAGGAACTTGAGTCCTTGATGACACCAGCCAGCTGCTGAATTAATTAACTCTGGATCCCATCTAATTGAGGACTTATGTGAACATTTCCTTACTAGGTAATTTTAATTTAAAAAATTAAATATGGACTGCTTTATGAATATTTGTGTCATCCTTGCACAGGTGGAGGTTGCAGTGAGCCGAGATCGAGCCACTGCACTCCAGCATGGGCAACAGAGTGAGACCCTGTCCCCCACTCAGAAAAAAAGCAGTTTTGAGATTTAATTCAGGTATCTTTTAAAGTGTACACTTCAGTGGCTTTTTTTTTTTTTTTTTTG
>NW_012117376.1:12903039-12913811 GCF_000951035.1 Colobus angolensis palliatus
TGTTGAACACCTGACCTCAGGTGATCTGCCTGCCTCAGCCTCCCAGAGTGCTGGGATTACAACCGTGAGCCATCGTGCCTGACCACTACCAGGTTTTTTTGAAGGAGAAAATTCACTGTTAGTGAAGGGGTTCAGGACATGCCACCCCAAAATATGCCACTCTGGCATATTACTTTGAGCTGAAGCCACTTGAGAAACAGCAGGTGCAGGAAAAGCCCTCTGAACTCCATCTTTTTACCTAAAAGCAGATCATAAGATTTCCCTTGAGAAAGGTGCCCTCTCTTTATCAGGAAGAGAAGCACATCCCCACCCCCGGAGACTGGGGGTTGATGGCACAGTGGGCCTGTACAAATGAACCTACTAAAATAACCCCATATATTTCCTACTCATTGTCCCACAGTTAACTGCCTTTAGCCCAAGACTCTTTGTCTTGTCACATCCCCACAATTTGTCTTTTTTTTTTTTTTTAAGACAGAGTCTCTCTCTGTTGCCCAGGCTGGAGTGCAGTGGCACAGTCTTGCAACCTCTGCCTCCCAGGTTCAAGCGATTTTCCTGCCTCAGCCTCCCGAGGAGCTGAGACTATAGGCACCCACCACGATGCCCAGCTAATTTTTGTATTTTTAGTAGAGACAGAATTTCCTCATGTTGGCCAGGCTGGTCTTGAACTCTTGACCTCAGGTGATCCCCCCACCTTGGTCTCCCAAAGTGCTGGGGTTACAGGTGTGAGCCACCACGTGCGGCCTGTCATTCTTTTGTTGTTGTCGTTCTCTTATAGCCGGCTCAGACTCCAGTTCACATCACCCACTGATTTATTATTCTTTATGTAAAAAGGTATATAAGCTTTTGGGCTTAATTACTTCTTTGGGTTTTCACTTTCCTTCTGACAACTCCTGTGTATACATAAAATATTTAAAAACTTTGTATGCTTTTCTCGTGTTATTCTGTCTTATGTCTGTTTGATATTAATACTTAGGCCAGGCTAGGCGCAGTGGCTCACACCTGTAATCCCACCACTTTTAGAGGCCAAGGCAGGTGGATCACTTGAGGTCAGGAGTTTGAGACCAGCCTGGCCAACATGGTGAAATCCTGTCTCTACTGAAAATACAAAAATTAGCCGGGCATGATGGCACGTGCCTGTAATTCCAGCTACAAGGGAGGCTGAGGCAGAATCTCTTGAACCCGGGAGGTGGAGGTTGTGGTGAGCCGAGATCGCGCCACTGCACTCCAGCCTTGGTGACCGAGTGAGACTCTGTCTCAAAAAAAACTTAGGCCAGCCATAGAACCTAAGAGGGTAGATGGAAATTTATTCTCCCCTACAGGAGCACATACAGTATGATGCAAAAATGAGATGTTTAGGCTTTTCAGGAACTATCTCTGTTAATTGCTCTGCAGCTCAAAAAAGCTACAACATGCATGGTGAAATGTTGTCCTGGGCTGTGGCCTAACTGGTCAAAATGGGTCTCAACGCAAGGTCTACTGACTCCTCAAGGCTTCCGTAGCCGCCAAAGCCGCTGTGGAATTGATCACTGGTCTCTAGGAGGCGGGAGTGTCCTCTCTTGACAGGAAGCAAAATGAGGTTAGAATAGAGCTAATGGTCTGTAGGAGTCTACCTTCTCCCTCTCCCTACCACCCCACCCCCCTCCAGTTCTCTATTCTGGAACTTCTGCCCGAGAGGAGAAGTTGCTGCCGCAGATCTTGCTCCAGATGGAGAGAGTTGTGCATTCAGCTTGCCCAACTGCCAATTTGAGGACATCTTCTAGTTTTGTGTCCAGTGTTCCTTCCTTGGAGGAACTTCCCCCACCCCCATCCCATGTGACACTCACAGGGCTGCCAATCACAGAACCCCACCTCTGACCACAGGAGTGACTCAATCCTGGGTCAACTGGACTTTCTCAGGACTTTGGAACCGTGGAGACACTCACGGATGGAAGCTGAGTCATTTGATGTGTTTCCCCTGAAGCAGTGCTTCTCATAACAGGGTCCTTTGACCTGCGGCAACAGCATCTGGGAACTTGTTGGAAATACAGATTCCCAGGCCCTAACCCACACCTACTGGATTATAAACTCTGGGGGTAGGCCCCAGCAATCTGTTTTAAAAACCCCTCCAGGTAATTCTGCTGCATACTAGGGAACCCACAAGTTTCTGTAAGTGGGATTCCCAGAGCTTACCTGCATCTTATCCTTTCCTTGGCCTTGGCTGTTGAGATCTTCCTTAGATTCTTTGGTCTTCCCAATGTCCTTCTAGTAAATTCTTTGTTTTGTTTGAGCAAGTCAGAGTTGCTTTCTGTTGCTTGCAACCTAAGGACACTGACTAATGGTCCTCCCATCTAATTCATATCTACACAGACCCTTCTTGAACCATGGGCCTTCCTGCCATATGTAGGCTGCAATGGCTTGACTTCACCCTGGTCTTTGTATTTTGCTTCAATGCCAAACATAATAACTCCAAAGCAGAGCTCAGCAGGCATCTGACTAGGCTCTTTCACTGTCCTGCCTATTTATTCAGTTGCCTCCTCAGTAATGTAGGTCTTTCTAAGAACATCTTTTATTCCTCCATTTATTTGACTTCTCTGTTTTTTCATCTTAGCTCCCAATCTCCTTTTTTTTTTCTTTTTTAACTTTTAACAACACACCAATGGCATAATGAAGTTTGTTTTTTCTTTCCTATATGAGTTAAGGAACAGAATAAGCTGCTTTAGTAAACAGACTCAAAAATACAGAATAAATTTATTTATTTACTTATTTATTACTGAGACAGGGTCTCATTCTGTCTTCCACGCTGGAGTACCATGGTGTGATCACAGCTCACTGTAACCTCAAACTCCTGGGTGTAAGGAATCCTCCTGCCTCAGCCTCCTGACTAGCTAGGATTACAGGTGCTCGCCACCATGCCTGGATCATGTCGCAGTGCAGCCTCAGCCTCCTGGGCTCAAGTGATTCTCCCACCTCAGCTTCCACTGGGACTGTTAGCTGGGACTATTAGCATGGGCCACCATGCCTAGTTACTTTACGGTCTCACTATGTTGCTGAGGCTGGTCTTGAACATTTGGGCTCATGTGATCCTCCTGCCTCCACTTCCCAAATTATTGGGATTACAGGCATGAGCCACCATGCCCCAGCTAGAGTAAATTTATTTTGAATCTCTTGTTTTACAGGTTTTGTTTGTTTTTCTTATTCTGTCTTTTGTTGTTGTTTTATCCCTTTAAGCATATGGGTGATTCAGGATGGGTCCAGAGGTGAGTAAGGGGCTCTGCTCCAGGGAGTCATTTGGGGATACAGGTTCCTTCTATCTTGTTGCTCTGCCGTCTCCAAGGACATCACTGAAGCATCTATATACAAGCCTGTGGTAAGTGAGGGAAAGAGGAAGTAAATGGCTAACAATTTCACTTTAGGAAATGATGTAGAAGTGATGATCACATCAATCTATACATTTTCCAGTGGTGAGTAGTTACGTGGTCACACCCAGCTAGCTACCATGGCAACGGTAACCATGAACTATGATCTGGATCTGGACAGCCATATACCCTGCTATATCTGGGGGAGAAAGTTATTTTATTACTAGAAGAAAGCTGGAAGTAATGGATAATGGAGACGGTTAGCAATCTTTTCACACTTCCTAACTCTGAGCCTTGTATCCAAGTGTTGAAAAGTCAAATGCCTTCACAGGGGCTAGGCAGGTGATTAACTGAGTAAAGCAATCTAAAAGGAGTGAGGTGACTGTGACAAAGTAGGAAGCACTGTGTCCTGTCTAGAGGGGGTAACAGATACTTGATCCCTTCCCCTTCTTCATTAACAGAATTCCAAGCTTGTTTGAATGCCCAGCCTTGGAGCACAAATCATGATTTTCTATATCAATAATGAAATTCTGTTTCTGGTGTCTTCAGCCTCCCCTGTGTCTGTGAATCTCCATATGACTCGGTCAGTGGGAGAGTTAAGGAAGTCTGGTGGGGGACTTCTAGGAAAGCTTTTGCTTTCCTAGTAAAGAGTCAGCCGTGACTGGAGCTTCCCCATACCTGTTCTTCCTGCTTTGAATGTGGGTGAGATGCCTGGAGCTGGGGCAGCCATCCTGTGACCATGGGGTGGCAAGCAAGAGGGGAAAAGCAAAAGAACTGCGGTGATACTGAGCTAGAAAGAACGAGGGCCAGAATCTGCCTGACTCCAGACATCTTGTCGTGTGAGTAAGACAAAAAACCAAAACACCTATTGTTTAATGCAACTTAAAAATGGCTTATCTGAACTTCATGGCCACTCGAAACTGATTTAATCCTTCCAGGTTTTTTTTTTTTTCCAAGTTTCAGTTATTTATTAATCAGTGTAATCTCCAACACATTACATCAACATGATTTTATGTATTTAGAGGAGAAATATTTCCTGATTAAATGGAAAATGGTGCAGATGGCTTCAGGAAGACCTTCATTTGAAAGCAGCTTTAATAGTGAAACACTTCATTTACAAATCTGGACCTTCTTTCTTCAGTTTGCTATAATCCACATTCACCGAGTAAAACTTGTATGAATCGTTGGGACCCAGTTTTTCCAGGGCTCTGGGTTATTCTTTCTTTTTTCTTTCTTTCTTTTTTTTTTTTTTGAGACTGCGTCTCACTTCATCACCCAGGCGGGAGCGCAGTGTCGCGATCTAAACTCACTGCAAACTCCACCTCCAGAATTCAATCAATTCTCTTGCCTCAGCCTCCCGAGTAGCTGGTATTACAGGCATATGCCACCACATCCAGCTAATTTTTTGTATTTTTAGTAGAGACAGGGTTTCACCATATTGGCCAGGCTGGCCTCGAATGCCTGGCCTCAAGTGTTCTGCTCACCTCAGCCTCTCAAAATGCTGGGATTATAGATGTGAACCACCGCCCCAGGATTCTGGGTAATTCTTTCTGTCCCAACTAACATCTGGATTGGACAATGCCAGACTTAAGGCATATGATGCTGTTCTAATACCTCCAAATCCAATAAATAAAAAGAAGAGATCAAGCTCAGATGCTTCTTGGCCTGACTGAGGATCTGCTGGAGCTTGTTTGCAGCAGAGGTTGCCAATTCGAAAGGAGAGAACCAGCCTAGCTATCAGGCCCTAGACTAAGTAGTATCTACCCCAGATATTTTAACATGTATATTCACTTTGTATAAAGATGAAATGTATACGCTGCTTTGTAACTTAAAACAACAACAACAACAAAAAGAACTGGCCAGCTGCAGTGTGGTTCATGCCTGTAATCCTAGCATCTTGGGAGGCCGAGGTGGGTGGATCACAAGGTCAGGAGTTTGAGACCAGCTTGGCCAAGAGACCAGCCTGGCCAATATGGTGAAACCCTGTTTCTACTAAAAATACAAAAGTTAGCCAGGTGTGGTGGTGTGCGCCTACAATCCCAGCTACTCGGGAGGCTGAGGCAGGAGAATTGCTTGAACCTGGGAGGCGGAGGTTGCAGTGAGCTGAGATCACGCTATTGCATTCCAGCCTGGACGACAGAGTGAGAATCCGACTCAAAATAAATAAATAAATAAATAAATAAATAAAAAGTATCATTTTAATGACTGCAGAATATCCACTGTACGTGTAGCTTAGCAGCTAATCGATCCTTTATCATTGGACATTCAGGTAGTTTACAGTTTAGTTGTTTTTATTTTTGTTTTTGGGAGGGCAGTTTGCTGTTATAAACAATGCTATAATGGACTAACTTTTAACTAAGCCTCTTCTTTTATTTTTTTTGAGACGCAGTCTCACTCTGTTGCCCAGGCTTAGTGCAGTAGCACAATCTCGGTTCACTGCAACCTCCTTCTCCTGGGTTCAAGCTATTCTCAGGCCTCAGCCTCCCGTATAGCTTGGATTACAGGCACGTGCCACCATGCCCAGCTAATTTTTGCATTTTTAGTAGAGATGGGGTTTTGCCATGTTGACCAGACTGGTCTCGAACCCCTGACCTCAAGTGATCCCACCTGTTTCGGCCTCCCAAAGTGCCGGGATTACAGTGGTGAGCCACTGCTCCTGGCCTTAAAGTTTCTTAATACACTCTTGTAATTACATTCTTGATTATTTTCTTAACTTTCCAGAAATGAAATGGCTGGGTCAGAAGACAATAAATAGCAATCTCTTTTAAGTAAAATGATGCACTTGCTTTTGGTTCTGTTTCTGCTACTTTGAGTAATCACTCATTTATTCATCATCCATTCACTTAACAAGCACAAGAAGCACAGAATAAAATGTGGTCCTTGTCTTGAAGGAGCTCATAATGGAATGGCAGAGGCAGGCAGGGCAACAGGCAATGAGAAGGAGTGACAATTGTGGTAGGCGGCTTTTGACAAGGTTTCCAGTGATCCCTGTCTCCTGATATTCATGCCCTTGTGCAATTCCCTACCCATGAATATAGGCTGGACCTAGTGAATTGCTTCTGATGAATGGAATATGACAAAAGTGATAGGATGTCACTTCTGTGATTAGGTTACAAATAACTGTGACTTCCCTCTTGATAGCTCTCTCTCTCTTTTTCTTGCCCTCTCATTTGCTTGGTCTGATGAAGCCAGCTGCCACACTTAACTTGATGGAGAGGCCAAATGGCAGGGAACCTAGGGAGGCCTCCCACCAGCAGCTCTTGAGGAACTGAGGCCTCAGTCCAACAGCCTGTGAGGAACTGAATTCTGCCAACCATCATGTGAGCTAGGAAGCAGATTTTTTCCACCGAGCCTTTGCTGACCAAGGACTTAGCTAAGCCATGCCTGGATGCCTGATCCATTAAAACTGAGAGAATGAAGGGGTATAGTCTTAAGCCCCTACATTTTGGAGAATTTGTTACATGGCAATAGATGACTAATACACAAGCAGAGTGCTACAAATGAGTGTGTGATAGGTACGGGCATGAAGGAGAAGCATAAAACCACCATGGTGGGGAAGGGCCATGTCTGGTAGGAGTTCTGAGTGCAGGGCAGGCTTGCATTGCATTTTGCAAGCTAAGAAGGCATTAGTTAGGGGAAGAGAAGAAGTTTCCAGAACAAGCAAGCTCTAAGACCATTTCCCTAACCTGTATTACCAGATCACTTGTTGCACCCTTGGCTAGAGGTAAATTCACTGTGAAGTTAGCAGAGTTTAAGCCCCAGGGCCCCTCACCTGCATAAACTCCTTTCAAAGCCCAAGAAGGGTCCTAGTAATGTTGTGTTTACAATTCCGCATTATTTTTCTTAAGGAGAGCCGCCTAATTTAGGTCCCTGCATCAATGGACTTGCCAAGACCCTTTTAACGCCCTGCCCCTCGACACTCTCAATCTATAGCATATACTTACCAGTCCTATTTGGCTCTGCCTCCTCAAATACTGTTTCTCAGCAGCTCACCCTAGCCCTTCAGCCTTTACTTCCTTAACCTAAACAATCCAGGTTCTGGAGTTTTCCCTACAGGCCCTGTTCTCTACCTCTTTAATCATCTTTACTGCTGTTTTTGTTTTATTTATTTATTTTATTGAGACGGAGTTTTGCTCTTGTTGCCCAGGCTGGAGTTCAGTGGCGCAATCTTGGCTCACTGCAACCTCCGCCTCCTGGGTTCAAGCAATTCTCCTGCCTCAGCCTTCCTGAATAGGTGGGATTACAGGCATGCACAACCACGCCAGGCTAATTTTGTATTTTTAGTAGAGATAGGGTTTCTCCATGTTGGTCAGGATGGTCTCTAACTGCTGACCTCAGGTGATCCGCCCACCTTGGCCTCCCAAAGTGCTAGGATTACAGGCGTGAGCCACCACACCCGGCCTTTTACTGCTGTTTTTGAAGACTCAAAAAAGTTTTTCCTTAAGCGGTAGTTTCAAGAATGGATGTGTTTTTGTAAAAGGCAAGCCTGGTTCCTGACCAGATGGCATTCAAACAGGGAGGGCCACATGGGGCCCTCAGAACAGCCTCTCTGCCCATTGTTTCCCTACCTCCCACCCCCAACTTTAGAATGACAAAGTTTCATCTGATGAAAGGAGGGAGTGGCTGGGGAGAAAGTAGAAGGGGCAACAGGAGAGGGGGCACCCTGCAACTTCCTTAGAGATGGGACCTCTCTTTTAAGATGCTTTTGGCATCTCAAGCTGCTGATGGGTCCAAGAGGGAAGGAAACTGACATCACTCATACCTACTGTGTGCCAGGCACTTGGGCTTTCCAGACACTATATCATGGAATCCTTGCTACATCCCTGAAAGAGAAAGACTCCTCATTTTATTTTATTTTATTTATTTTTGAGATGGAGTCTCGGTCTGTTGCCCAGGCTGGAGTGCAATGGCATGATCTCGACTCACTGCAATCTCCGCCTCCCCGGTTCAAATGATTCTCCTGCCTCAGCCTCCCGAATAGCTGGGATTACAGGCATAAGCCACCATGCCCAGCTAATTTTTTAAAAAAGATTTTTTGTAGAGATGGAAGTCTCTACAAAATTTGTATTTTTAGTAGAGATGGGGTTTCTCCATGTTGGTCAGGCTGGTCTCAAACTCCTGACCTCAAGTGATCCGCCAGCCTTGGCCTCCCAAAGGGTTGGGATTACAGGCGTGAGCCCCTGCACCTGACCAAAACTCCCCATTTTATTGCTGAGGAAACTGAAGCACAGCCAGCAAGGGCCAAGTCAGGCCCAGCTAACTTGAGAGTCCAGCCTCTAACTGCAGCCCATGAACCCCCATCCTTTATTGATTCTCCCAGGGGCTACTACCTACATTCAAGTCCTAGATGAAAATTGGTGAGCATCACAACAAAAATCCACTCAGAAATAAGTTGAATAAATGAAAAAGTCAGGCAGGCCAAACTCCTGATTCTGGGAGTTCTGTGTAATAGAAGAAGACTCATCAGTGACCTGGGAGTCCTCCCAGGGTTGGGATTCACTTCTAGAGAGAAAAAAAATATGTATTGACAAGAAAAGGCAGGAGATCTAGGCCCCTAATCAGAAGATGGGGATGAGAGTTAGGCTGGACAGAGTATAGTGTGGGGATAACAATGAACAATGAAAGTAATGAGAATAGCAACTATTGTTTACTGAGTGCTTACAAGGTGCCAGGCACTGTAATACACACACACACACACACACACACACACACACACACACACGTTATATAGGTTAGTGCATTTCATCCTCACAGCAGCCCCAACTAAATCTTACACACAGAAGCAGTGGTGAAGCAGACCAAAGTCTGTGCTTCTGTGTGTAAAATTCTTCATCTTCAGGCTCCTCAACCTAAAAATAGAAATGATAACCATGACTTTTTAGTAGGGTTGCTGTATAAGCCTAGTTGGTTAAATGTAACCACTAGGCTTTCCTAAGTCTTGGAGAATGAGAATGGGAGAAATCTAGCCCCAGTAAATGACACAAACCTGGAGAAGCAGGGCTTACAAAGTGCGATAACTTGGGAGGGTGGGGCATAGGGGTGGCTAGGGCTCATCCAGACCCAGATCTTCAGGCAGCAGAGGTGACTCATGGGAACCTCGGAAGCTAGCAGTTGAGTGCTTTGTACGAAGTTTGCACTCGTACAAACTTCGGTGGAAGTGCAGAGATGCACTTCCACAGGGTGGAGAGATGCAGAGTCTATCAATATCCATTGGCCTCTCTCCAGATTGGCTCAGGAATCTGAGTGGGAGGAGCTTAGGTCTCAGGGATGCTGATGTGAGGCTGGACTAGGAAGCTGCAGCTCTCTGGGCTCTTTCCTACCCCAGCGCTGGAGTCACACACTTATGTTTGGATCCTGCCCTTCCCACCTCTGGGACTTCGACTTAATGATTTAACTACCTTGAGCCCCAGTTTTCTGTAAAGTGGAGAGAATCAGAATATATATAGCCAAATGATAGATAATAATTGTGCCCTTGGGAGAAGTCAGTGAGGTGCTGCATATGAAGGATTAACATGGTGTCTCAGATGGTGCATGCTAGCAAATAGCAGCCAGATTATTGCCAGATTCCTATTCAAGGGAGCCGAAGAAGCTTTTTCTGCTTTCTGCTTCCTTTGCCTCCCCATCGCCTTCTTTGGTAGGGAAGCGGAATTGTATTCCAGAGGCAGAGTACATGTAATGCCTCTCTCACCTTTCGTTTCACCTCTGAATGATTTTTATTAGTTTTGTTGTTCACAGCTCATTTCACAAAGTTGTAATTTGTGTCTTGCCTGGAGAATATTAAACTGTCAGATAAAAGCAATAGATTTTTTTATGCTAGGAATTTTCACTATGCCGATTTTCTATGTCTTTTCTAGATACAACATTGGGTCAGCCATGGTTCATTGATTGAAAACATCAGTGACCAATTCTGGTCTTAATAACAGCAACAACAAAAATATTTTATTGGAAAGATATGGGATAGCTTACCAAAGGGAAGCTGAAAGTCAAGCCTCAGAAAGAGCACACAGGGTAGCTCCGGGGATGTAGGTAGCAGGAAGTTTTGTTTGTTTGTTTGTTTTGTTTTGTTTTGAAACAGGGTCTCACTCTGTCGCCCAGGCTGGAAGTGCAGTGGTGCAATCATGACTCACTGCAGCCTCAATCTCTAGGTTCAGGTGGTCCTCCTGCCTCAGCCCCCTGAGTAGCTGGGACCACAGGCGCATGCCACCGTGCCTAGCTAATTTTTTTATTTTGTATTATTTGTAGAGACAGGGTCTTGCTATGTTGCCTAGGCTGGTCTTGAACTCCTAGGCTCAAGCAATCCTCCAGCCTTGGCCTCCAAAAATGCTGGGATTAGAGGGTGAGCCACCATACCCTGCCTCATAATACCTTCTAATTGCTAGTTCATTTTCAAATTTCCTCGATTGTTATAAGAATTTTTTTTTTTTTTTTTTTTTGGGG
>NW_012117376.1:12915075-12916645 GCF_000951035.1 Colobus angolensis palliatus
TGTGATCTGGGCTCACTGCAACTTCTACCTCCCAGGTTCAAGCCATTCTCCTGTCTCAGCCTCCCGAGTAGCTGGGACTACAGGCATGCGCCACCACGTCCAGCTAATTTTTGTATTTTTAGTAGAGATGGGGTTTCACCATGTTGGCCAGGCTGGTCTTGAATGCCTGACCTCAAGTGACCCACCTGCCTTGGCCTCCCGAGGTGCTGGGATTACAGGTGTGAGCCACTGCACCCGGCCTGCATTGCTCTTTAAAGTTAATTTATTTGAGTCTTATATTTATTTTCTTATAACTTTTTAAACTTTTTTTTAACATGAAGGAATGTATTTAGATGTATTCTCAAATTTAAGAGAATCAGTCTAGACTTTTATGCTGGCCAAGTTAATTAGATTTAGATTAGTGAGCTCATAGTGAGTGGGTTAATTTATCACCAAATTGGAGTAAAATTAACCTTCCAAAACGAACATAGTTTATAGCTTTGAATGAATAACCACCATTTCCTATAACAAACATTCTTTTAAAAATGTAGTTTCCTATAATAAAAATTAATAGCCTCAGGATTACAAGTAAATACTCCCTGGGATTATTAAAACAAGCATTTCAATAGTATAGAAAAGCTCTTTGTCTTTTTAATTAAAAGACTTAGTCTATTTTTATGATGACATAGTTCAGAATTCTTTTAGATGTATCTTAAATGTTATGGTAACTCTTATGCAGAAATTCACTAACCCTCGGCTTTGTCTTTTTAAACAAAGCAGGCTGGATAATTAAGCGCTTGGCATTCTCTAAAGCACTTAGGCGAATAGCATCTCAAGTTTCCTGATAAATATCAGGTCTTTGAGATTTATGATAATTTTTTCTACATCTCTATACTCAACGAAAGCTTCATAGTATAGATTTTGTTGTTGTTGTTGAGACGGAGTTTCACTCTTGTCGCCGAGGCTGGAGTGCGATGGTGCGATCTCGGCTCGCTGCAACCTCTGCCTTCTAGGTTCAAGCGATTCTCCCGCCTCATACTGGGATTACAGGCACCTGCCACCACACCCAGCTAATTTTTGTATTTTCAGTGGAGACAGGATTTCACCGTGTTGGCCAGGCTGGTCTTGAACTTCTGGCCTCAAGAGATCCACCCGTCTCAGCCTCCCAAACTGTTGGGATTACAGGCGTGAGCCACCATGTCTGGCTCATAGTATAGCTTCTGTAAGTCCATTGTTTTCTGATTTTTAATCACTTACATATGTATGTATCTGTCATAATTCTAAACACTTTACATATGTTTGTTATTTAACTCTATGAGATAAAGGCTTTTAAAAAAATCTTCTTTTTTTGGTGCATTTAAATTTTATTTGAAATTTCATTTTTATTTATTTATTTTTGAGCAGAGTTTTGCTCTGTGGCTCAGGCTGGAGTGCAGTGGAGTGATCTCAGTTCACTGCAATCTCTGCCTCCTGGGTTCAAGAGATTCTCGTGCCTCAGCCTCCCGAGTAGCTGGGGTTACAGGCATGTACCACCACACCCAGCTAATTTTTGTATTTTTAGTAGAGACGAGGTTTCACCATGTTGGCTAGG
>NW_012117376.1:12924945-12926037 GCF_000951035.1 Colobus angolensis palliatus
ACTGCAACCTCTGCCTCCTGGGTTCAAGCGATTCTTTTGCCTCAGCCTCCCGAGTAGAGAGTAGCTGGGACTACAGGCATGTGCCACCATGCCTGGCTAGGTTTTGTATTTTTAGTAGAGACAGGGTTTCACCGTGTTGGCCAGGCTGGGCTCAAACTCCTGATCTCAAATGATCCACCCACCTTGGCCTCCCAAAGTGCCGGGATTACAGGTATTAGCCACGGCACCCGGCCGGTATAGCCATGATTAAAAGCAAATATGAATCCATTATGTGGTTGGCAGGAAACTTCCAAGCAACCTAAGTTTGACACAACTCACTCTCTGGAATTGGACAGGGATACTGGCCCCCACTAACCCAGCTAACTCAGCTTAAATGTGGGCAGCTGACAACTGCTGGGTCAGTCTAGTGCTCAACAGGGCAAAGGCAGGGGCAGAAACCAGGTATCCCAGATGAGTCAGCCAGAAAAGATAATCCAGCACCAGCAGGTCTGTGGGTCTTGTGCTGGCCATGAGGACAGTTCTCAGTTATGCAGAGTCCCAGGGCTATGCCAAAACAGCTGTTACTGGTTGTGTGCAAGATACTGTCTGAAGTGTGTTAATCAAAATGAAAGGCATCCTGGTAGGAGAGTGTTGAACATGGCATGGGTATAGCCATGTGTGGGAATCAGGCATCCAGAAATGGACAAAGTGGGGCCACTGCAAATAGTACAAGAATGAATATACACAATGACTTAGGTCAGTAGTTCTCAAATGTTTTGATATCAGGATCCCTTAATGCTGTTAAAAATTACTTGTAACCCCTATGACTGGGCACAGTGGCTCACGCCTGTAATCCCAGCACTTTGGGAGGCCGAGGTCGGTGGATCACTTGAGGTCACAAGTTTGAGACCAGCCTGGCCAATATGGTGAAACCCCATCCCTGCTAAAAAACAACAAAAACAAAAAAATTAGCCAGATGCGGTGGCATGTGCCTGTAATCCCGGCTACTCAGGAGACTGAGGCATGAGAATCGCTTGAACCCAGGAGGCAGAGGTTGCAGTGAGCTGAGATCACGCCATTGCACTCCAGCCTGGGCAACAGAAAGAGACTCCT
>NW_012117376.1:12931177-12932418 GCF_000951035.1 Colobus angolensis palliatus
TCGCGCCACTGCACTCCAGCCTGGGGGACAGAGAGAGACTCCGTCTCAAATAATATAAAAATTAGCCGGGTGTGGTGGCAGGTGCCTGTAATCCCAGTTACTTCAGAGGCTGAGGCAGGAGAATTGCTTGAACCTGGAA
The DNA here is from genome assembly GCF_000951035.1 of Colobus angolensis palliatus. Lineage (NCBI taxonomy): Eukaryota > Metazoa > Chordata > Mammalia > Primates > Cercopithecidae > Colobus > Colobus angolensis. The sequence continues at coordinate 12,931,317 of NW_012117376.1, forward strand.
GGTGGAGGTTGCAGTGAGCTGAGATTGTGTCATTACACTCCAGCCTGGGAGACAAGAGCGAAACTTCTCAAAACAAAACAAACTGATATTCTGCTGCAGAAAAACCTCATGTCTCCAGCAATGATCACATTGGCCAACAGAAACAGCCGAGTGCAGGAAATGGCTTCTTCCTCATTTCTCCCTTACAAATCTTACCTAAATACATCTAATGGACCATATCTAGTTCTTACCCAGAATTCTACATGGATGGAAGCCTGTGAAATGCCATTTATAAAATTCCACCTCTGCAGTATGAGAAGGTTCACTAGAATGAAGTAGGAAAGTGTTAAGTCCCAGTTGAACATATTCAACACACATTTCTGTCTATGGATTGATTAGAATGTGAGCTCCACGAGGGCAGAGAGCTTAGCCTGATTTGTGGTGTTTTCGTTTTGTTTCGTTTTTGAGACAGGGTCTCACTCTGTCACCCAGGCTGGAGTGTAGTGGCACAACCATAGGTCACTGCCGACTCGAACTCCTGGGGTCAAGCAATTCTTCCACCTCAGCCTCCTGAGTAGCTGAGACTATAGGCATGTGTATTGGTGATATTGGTGATACTCTTCTTTCTTTTTTTTTGAGTTTTGCTCTTGTTGCCCAGGCTGCTGGAATGCAATGGCTTGATCTCGGCTCACTGCAACCTCCGCCTCCCAGGTTCAATCGATTCTCCTGCCTCAGCCTCCCAAGTAGCTGGGACTACAGGCACCCACCACCACGTCCAGCTAATTTTTGTATTTTTAGTAGACAGGGTTTTGCCATGTTGGCCAGGCTGGTCTTGAACTCCTGGCCTCAAGAGATCCATCCAAAGTGCTGGGATTCCAGTTGTGAGCCATCGCGCCCGGTCTATTACTGCTACTACTTTTCAAGACTCAGAGAGACTAGAAACGGAAATTCTGGGCTGGGAGTGGTGGCTCACACCTGTAATCCCAGCACTTTGGGAGGCTGAGGCGGGTGGATCACTTCAGGTCAGGAGTTCAAGACCAGCCTGGCCAACGTGGTGAAACCCCATCTCTACTAAGAATATAAAAATTGGCCGGGCATGGTGGCTCACGCCTGTAATCCCAGC
>NW_012117376.1:12938248-12940962 GCF_000951035.1 Colobus angolensis palliatus
CCCGGCCTGGATTTTATTCTTAAATGACTGTAAAGACACTGGAGTGCCAGCAAGGTACAGCTTCTGCTCTGGGGAGGAATTTGCATGCTGTCTTATAGCTCTGTTTTAGAATCATAGCTGCCACATAATGATATTTTGGTAAATGTTAGAATACATATATGATGGTGGTCCCATAAGATTATATAATATTTTTACTGTACCTTTTCTATGTTTTTTAAATGTTTAAATACACAAATACATGCCATTGTGTTACAATTGCCTACAGTATTTATTACAGTCACATGCTGTACAGATTTGTATCCTAGGAGGAATAGGTTATACCATATAGCTTAGGTGTGTATAAGTCCATTTTACGATCTTCATACAATGATGAAACTACCTAATGAGGCATTTCTCAGAACATATTCCTGTCCTTAAACAGCATGTATGTGTAGGTAAATACTTTAGGCATAACCTTTCTGAGGCTATTGCATTGGTTACTCATGGGCTCCCTCTGGTGGAGTTGGTGGCTCAGTTTGCAGGGTTTTCAGACCAGGAAAAGCAAAGTAAATAAGCAATTTAGCCTTCCATTCAACAAACATTTACTGAGTGCCTACAATGTACCAGGCTCCATTCTGGTGCTGAAAAACAACCGTGAACAAATTGGACAAACATCCATGGACTCATAGAGCTTACATTCTGGTAGGGGGAGAGAGACACTAAGCCAAATTTACAAGCAACTTGTTGGATGGGAAAGTACAAGGAGGATGGTAGTGTTCCAATTTGAAATGTAGTGTCAGGGAAGATCTCATTGAGAAAGTGACATGTGAATAAAGATGGAAATGAGGTGAGTGGGTGAATGATGCAGGTATCTGGGGGAAGAGCACTCCAGGCAGACTGATTAAAAAGCACAAAGGCCCCGAGCCTACCTGCAGGTTTGAGGAAAGGCACAGGCCAGTGTGCTTTAAGGGGAAGGATGACAGGAGTAGGAGTTGAGGTTAGAGAAGAGTTGTACTGGAGGTGTCAAATCTTGAGGGTCCTGTAGGCCAATATAAGGATTTTGGTTTTCACTCTGAAATAGGAATGCATTGGAGGAGGGACATGATCTAATTAGGGTTTTAATAGGAGCCCATTGCTACCATATTAATAGATTGTGGGGGCCGGGCACGGAGGCTCACGCCTGTAATCCCAGCACTTTGGGAGGCTGAGGCGGGCGGATCACTTGAGGCCAGGAGTTCAAGACCAACCTGGCCAACATGGCAAAACCCCGTCTCTACTAAAAATGTAACAATTAGCTGGGTGTGCTGTCAGGCACCTGTAATCCCAGCTATTGAGGAGGCTGAGGCAGGAGAACCCAGGAGGCGGAGGTTGCAGTGAGCTGAGATCAGGCCACTACACTCCAGCCTGGGTGACAGAGGGAGACTCCATCTGAAAAAAAAAAAAAAAGATTGTGGGAAGGCAAGGGTATAAATAGGGCACTCACAGTCACTGACTGGTTTATACCAACGGAGGCAGTAAATGGTCAGATTCTGGACAGATTTTGAAGGCAGATCTTGCAGAACTTGCTGATGGAGTAGATGTGGGATATGAGAGAGGAGTTAAGGATCTTAGAAAGTGATGTTGCTTAGTATATTGTTGTCATCGGAGGAGGTGATCAAATATACAGTCAAAAAATGTAGAAAAAAGTGTTTTCTGGATTTTGTTATTTGTGGTATTTGTGAGCTAATAAAAATGTTTTTATTTTTTCTCATTATAAAAGGTTCACTTTTATATCTAATATTGTATTTGTAATTTTGGGGTTTTTTTGGTTTTTTTTGTTTTTTTTGACAGCATCTCACTCTGTTGCCCAGGCTGGAGTGCAGTAGCATAACCGTAACTCACAGCAGCCTCTACCTCCCGGGCTCAGTCAGATGCGTGTCACCACACCTGGCTAATTTTTCTGGGTTTTTTTGTTGTTGTTATTGTTTTGCTTTCTTTTGTAGAGACAGGGTCTAACTTTGTTGTCCACGGTGATCTCCAACTCCTGGGCTCAAGCAACCCGCCGACCTCGGCCTCCCAAAGCGCTAGGATTTCAGGCATGAGCCATTGCGCCTGGCCTTGATTATTTTAAAGAGGCCCCAAAATTGAATAAACGTCAAGTCTCCACAAAGCCTGAATTCAACCTTGCTTCTAGCCCATACTTGGGTTGTAATTTAAAATTAACAAAACATTTAAGAATTTTGTTTCTGAAAACAGTGTGCACGAAGTGAGTTGTAAGCTTAATATAATATTAAGAATAAACTAAATTTTGGGATAAAAAGATCACCTTGGGGTCAGGTGCAATGGCCTCACGCCTGTAATCCCAGCACTTTGGGAGGCCGACGGGGGCAGATCAACTGAGCTCCAGAGTTGGAGACCAGCCTGGGCAACATGGCAAAACCCTGTCCGTACCGAAAAATACAAAAATTAGTCAGACGTGGTGGTGAGCACTGGTAGTCTTAGCTACTCCGGAGGCTGAGGTGGGAGGATCACTTGAACCCGGAAGGCGGGGGTTGCAGTGAGCTGAGATGGCGCCACTGCACTCCAGCCTGGGCGACAGAGCTAGACTCTGTGTCAAAAGTAAAAAAAAAAAAGGCTGGACGCGGTGGTTCACGCCTGTAATCCCAGCACTTTGGGAGGCCGAGGCGGGCGGATCACCTTAAGTCGGGAGTTCGAGACCCGCCTGACCAACATGGAGAAACCCCATCTCTACTAAA
>NW_012117376.1:12941012-12953589 GCF_000951035.1 Colobus angolensis palliatus
CTGACCAACATGGAGAAACCCCGTCTCTACTAAAACTACAAAATTAGCCGGGCGTGGTGGCACATGCCTGTAATCCCAGCTACTTGAAAGGCTGAGGCAGGAGGATCGCTTGAACCAGGGAGGTGGAGGTTGCAGTGAGCCAAGATCGCGCCATTGCACTCCAGCCTGGGCAACAAGAGCGAAACTCCATCTCAAAAAAAAAAAAAAAAGAAAAAAGAAAAAGAACAAAGAAAAAAGATCACCTTGGGCTAGCCTCCCAAATGTCTTCCAAAACTTCCCACTCATTCTCCTTCCCATAGTTTTTCTAAATCTACCAAATGCACCTAGCACTTCTCACGTTCTTTTTACCGAGGTAGGGATTACGCGCATTTTTAAAGACCTCCTTAAAAGTGAAGGCTGTAGCACCATCGGGACTACCTGGGGCTCACGCAGAAGCTGCCGTCTTAGTGGCATCGAGAGGGGCGTGGCCATGAGCGGGGCTAGCCGTGCCGGCGGAATGGGCGGAGCCTAGGCGCTTCCCCGCCCGGTCAGACTCAACACATGCGCCCAGAGGCTTCTAGTGGAACGAGGTGTGGATCGTGAGGGGACTCTGGCCGCTTACTTCCGGTTCCTAGGGATGCGCATCCGGGTCACACTAACGCCGCGGTTTCCTCCGCTCGCTTGGTTCTACTGTGGGTCTGGACTGGTCTCCATGTCCTGCTGTGGGACTTTTACAGCCTTTGGGTGAGTCTCCGCTGCCGACAGGGTTTGAGCGCGGCGGGTTGAGCACGGCCTGAAAGGTCTAGCGTTCTGCCTCGGTCCTTGTGTGTGGGAGTCTATTCGCCTGTCCCTTGTCCCTGCAGTGCTTCACTCACCTCAGCTCTTTCCTTCACGCTGGCCTCGCCTTATTCACCTCAGCTTAGCCTTCTCGCGTTTCTGTGCATCTCTCGCCTTGCTGTTTTTCCTCAGCCTCGTCAGCCCTTTTCCAACCTCGGTTTCTTGCCTTACACCTCAGAGCTTCTCTCAGCCACTGCCTCTCCTTTTTTCTCCTCCTCCCTTCTTTTAGCACCTCTTTTCCCCTACCCCTGATCTGGGATCTCAGCGTTCTTTCACCCGGCGAGAAGGCCCACCTTCTAATTGTGCTCACTCTTCACCACTGAGAAACTGAGCCTCTCTCTAGGGTCCTAGGTCCTTGTCCCCCAACTTTCTTCACCTTTGATCATTCCTCCTGGGACCAGTAGGTGACAGTGCTTCTCCTAGGCTCTCCTGCCAGTCCTTAGCTAGAGAAGGGCTTTGACAAAGCCCCGAAATGGGAAGACTTCCCCAGCCTGGGGGAAGTTTTGCCCTAAGGCGCTGGGTTAGACTGAACTCTGGTAGCGTCCATAGTTAGGGTTCAACAAAGGCGTTCCTAGTTCTTCGCTTTACCTCAGTTTTGGGGCTCTCTCAAGAGCAGCTAACAGGTGGCAGGCACACGGTACTGCTGGCGATTGGGCTGGCGCGATCTTGTGAATTGACAAGTCATGAGGACGTTCTGTCAGTTTTGTGTTCCCATGAGAATGGATGCGCACAGCTGAGACAAAAATGCGAATGTTTTGGGACGTTCAGCTCTGTTTTTGGCGTGGACGTTTCTTAGAGGACACTTGTGATGATAGAGGACAGGGTTTGTGAGATCATTAGCCCCAGATACATGACTTTATTGTGTTGTTACCGAAAAGTGTTCTGCTGAAGAGTTCACTATAGTAATTTCAAAGTAATCTTCTTTAAACTTAGTATGCACATATGCGTTTTTTCATTTTTACCCTATTAAGTTTTCTACTTGTCTTCCTCTTCCTTCATTAGCCAGACATTACTTAGAATTACATTACTCAGAAGAACATTGCTTAGAATATTCTTCTAACTTTTGTAGGTTTTTTTTCCTTACCATTTCCACCTTTGTCGTAAAACTGTCATTTTCTCATTTTGAGATTTAGGGCACCTTTCTTAAATTTCCCTAGAGGTTTAAAGTCATTTATAACATGAAAGAATTGCATTTAATAATGGTTAGTGCCCCCTTTCCCAAATTTCTTGATCTAAAGTATAGTCTTGGATAATCTTCATTTTTTCCTGATGTTTATGGTGCACTTGATTGCAGAGGTTTTTGTGTGATCAGTTTCTGTAATCTATAAATTGTGCTTTAAAATGTAGTACTTCAGTATGAACTTAAATACAGCTCTGAGCACCTGCTTATCTTTTGGCTAATTAGCTATAGAAAAATGTCCTTCATTATATGATCCATATACACATGAGAGTGTATAGACCATGGCTTATTCCAAAATTGGGCTCTCTTCGGCTGTTTTTAGCAAAGGACTTTGGAGTTTGGCCATGTTAGTCCTAGAAGCCACAGAGAAGGACCCTTCTAATTGGCCTTCAGGATTTACCTAACTGCTAAGCGAAGCCTCTTTGAAAGTTTCTTACCTGTACCTCCTCCCCACTACCTAGCTCTAGCTTCTGTCCAACCTGGCCTTACTATTTTCCATCCTTCAAAACTAACCCCAATGTGTGTGACTTACTTCAGCTGCTTCCTTACCTTCAGGTTTATGGGCTTCATTTAAGCCATGAGAATGGCAGCTTTATTAATGCAGATTAATATAAGAACGTTAAACCCCAAAAATGATGGGAAATCACTCTGTCTTCAAAACAATAGAAAATAATAAACTCTACTTTTAAAGATTATATACCATTGTCACTAGTAAGAAGTGGCACTTTTATTTACAAAGCATAAAGAAATTAGGGTTTAAGTCTGGCATGGTGGCTCACACCTATAATCCCCAGCACTTTGGAAGGCAAAGGTGGGAGGATTGGCCAGGAGTTCAAGACCAGCCTGGGCAACATAGACAAAATTAGCCTGGTGTAGTGGTGTGTGCCTGTAGTCCCAACTACTCAGGAGGTTGAGGTTGGAGGATCGCTTGAGCCCAAGATTTTGAGGTTACAGTGAGCTGTGATCACGACACTGCACTCCACAGGGCAACAGAGTGAGACCCCGTCTCCTAAAAAATAAATAAATAAATTACAACTTAAACAGTTATCATTTTTCCAAGGTCATTTTTTTTTAAGTCCCGTACGTGCTCTCAGAGTAGCGGGTGTTAATTCCATTAAAGCCATAGGCTGGAAAGCACAATATGGTATTTAGTGGGTCATTTCAGTATATGTGTGTCATATATGAATGAGACTATTAGGATAAGAAATCTATGACTCGGATTTTAAAAGCCAAAGCCGAAGTCATTTTGCCTTCAAAGAGGGACTAGAGAAAGAAACTGTTTTGTGCAGAAGTAGAAGCTGAAAAGTTTTAGGAGTCTCTTTTGTTCTTCTAAAATGACTTTGACCTGTATATTCTGCATTGAAGCCATTAATTAAATGAGCGTCTTGTATTGTCATCGAAGCAGTTGTGTTCATGCTGCTGATCTTCAAGCCTGCCCCTCCACCTAGCTGCCAAATGAAATCAAACCAAACAAACAAACAAACAAACCCAGAGACAACTTAATGTGTGTTTGTTTTTAAAGCTCAGGAAAAAAAATTACTGTTGATTTTCTATAAAAATTTCTACTTTAGTTTGTAGCCCTAAGGGCTCAATTTAAAATATGTTTCTGTAATTAGCTTTATGCTTACCAAGTTTTCTTTTTTTTTTTTTTTTTTTTTTGAGACGGAGTCTCGCTCTGTCGCCCAGGCTGGAGTGCAGTGGCGGGATCTCAGCTCACTGCAAGCTCCGCCTCCCGGGTTCACGCCATTCTCCTGCCTCAGCCTCCCGAGTAGCTGGGACTACAGGCGCCCGCACCTCGCCCGGCTTTTTTGTATTTTTTAGTAGAGATGGGGTTTCACCTTGTTAGCCAGGATGGTCTCGATCTCCTGACCTCGTGATCCGCCCATCTCGGCCTCCAAGTTTTCTTATTTTGGTCTGGTTTGATTATTTTTTGTTCTTTTTTGTCATTTTATTTGCTAGTGTACTTTGTCTTACATTTTTTTGTTTGTTTTTTGGTCCTTGAACCCTATGTTTAAGGAGATGTAGTTTTTTGTTTGTTTGTTTTTTTGTCTCAAAAAAAAAAAAAACCTTGCTCTGTTGGCCAGGCTATAGTGCAGTGGCACGATCTTGGCTCACTGCAGCCTCGACCTCCTGGGCTGAAGCCATCCTCCCACAGCCTCCAGAATAGCTGGGACTACAGACTTATGCCACCACGCCTGGCTAATTTTTAAATTTTTTTGGAGAGGCAAGGTTTCACCATGTTTCCCAGGCTGATCTCAAACTCCTGGACTCAAGCAATCCGCCTGCCTTGGCCTCTCAAAGTGCTGGAATTAAGGTGTGAGCCACCACCCACAGGCGGCTGATGTAGTTTTGAAAATTTAAGAAACAAAATATACCTCCAACAAGTCCTTGTCACTTGTACCTTGTAGCATTGTGGTTTCTGTGCTCTGCCTAAGCTTTTTCATGACTTCATTTATTTTGTTTTGATTATAAATAAAAGGCTCATGGAACTTCTTTTTAGGTAGCAGCTTGTTCAAAAGATATTTCTGTTCTGCATGTAACAACAGGATACTTTAGCTCATGTATGATTTAAATGGAGGAAGAATAGTTCAAAATAGGAATGTGTATTTAAAAATATTAGTAATAGTCAGCACTTTGGGAGGCCGAGGCGGGCGGATTGCCTGAGTTCAGGAGTTTGGGAACAGCCTGGGCAACATGGTGAAACCCCATCTCTACTAAAATACAAAAAATTAGCTGGATGTGGCAGCGTGCGCCTGTAGTCCCAGCTGCTTGGGAGGCTGAGGCACGAGAATTGCTTGAACCAGGGAGGCAGAGGTTGCAGTGAGCCGAGATCGTGCTACTGCACTCCACCCTGGGCAACAGAGGGAGACTGGTCTCAAAAAAAAAAAAAAAAAAAATATATATATATATATATATACACACACATATACATATATATATAAAGAATAGGCAGTTCTTCCCATATATTCATCTAATTAGTTTATACCAAAAGGTTGAATTGTTATATTGATAGTAAAGTGGAAAATAGGTGAACTTTCTGTTTTGTAATTGACTTCAAAATACAAGTGCATATTCTTTTACAAAGTGTATGGCTTAAGCTCTAAACTACCCTGTTGGTACTGGTATCTTTTACTGTCAGAGAACATAGCAAATAATGGAACATACCATCCTTGATATTTTTATTTAGTTCCATCAACCTAAGTCCCAGGGTAGTTAATTATTAAATGTAGAAGTAATTTAGGCATTTTCTCTGTTATTTATAGTATATTTAAAAACAGCCATTTGAAATATGGGCTTCATAAAATTTGTCTTTGCTGTTTTCCCATTTAAGTATGCAATAGTATTTTGAATCAGAAAAGGAATGTGTAGTTTAAATAGTACCAACTTACTGTAAATAAGTTAACAGATCAGCCCAAGGCAGTCAGTGCTTCATATCATGAAGATCTTACTATAGATTGTGTTGGATGCACTTTAACTTATTAGCTTGGTTAATGTTTGTAGCAGTTAGATGGTTTTCATTTTCTTCCCTAGAAAATAATTAGCAATACTCTTTGTAATACATTTATTTCAGCAAATATTGTTTAGGCACCTGCTGTGTACAGTTACAGTAGTACATATTTAGGCTATTTATGTGACTAGGTAATATTGTATCCGGCTGATATTTACACTTAAATTCTGAATTTGATCTTATTTGTACATTTCTGAATTAAACGTAAGACTTAACATAATTAGAATTAAATAATTAACATAAAATCATGTTCTTTCATTATAGATACAATCAAATAATTTTCACTTGGAGAACTTTTTGATAACTGAAACATGAAAATCTGTAGTGGTAAAATGGTAAAAGTAAAAGTGAACTTTACATAGCACTTACTATGTACCAGGAACTATTCTAAGTAGTTTACATGTATTAACTCTTTAATCTTTACAACCCTATGAAATAAGGGTACTATTCTTTTTTTTTTTTTTTTGAGTCTTGCCCTTGTCCTGTTGCCCAAGCTAGAGTGCAGTGGCACAATCTCGGGTCACTGCATCCTCCGCCTCCCAAGTTCAAGTGATTCTCCTGCCTCAGCCTCCTGAGTAGCTGGGATTACAGGCATGCACCACCATGCCTGGCTAATTTTTGTATTTATAGTACAGCTGGGATTTCACCATGTTGGTCAGGCTGGTCTCAAACTCCTGACCTCGTGATCCGCCCGCCTCAGCCTCCCAAAGTGCTGACATTACAGGTGTGAGCCACCGTGCCCAGCCAAGGGTACTATTAATATCTCCATTTTATATATAAGGAAACGGATGTACAGAAGTTATGTAACTTGCCCAAAGTAACACAACTAGTTATCAAAGAGCTGGATTTGAACTTAGTCTTTTTGGCTCCTGAGTTAATCTTTTTTGTACAAGGGTCTACTACTTTAGTGATTTCTCTCTTTATAGGTTGAGGTTTAAAATCTAGTTTATCTGTAACACAAAAGAGTACTGCTTTTGGTTAGGAACCTTAAGGGAGGGTTTTATTTGGCCTTTTTACTAATGATGGCTTAAGGCAAATTGCAAACCTTTTACTACTGATGTTTCTCAGATGGTAAAACCATATATTAAGACAATACAGGATCAAATTCCTCCTCCGTTAGAAAAATTATCTTATGGAAGTGAATTACTTTGGAGTTACTTGGAGATAAGTCACTATTTTTTATAAAATGGCCCCTCGAAGTTAATTTTTTTCTTTTATCTTCAGAGTATTAAACAAACTTATGTAGTAGTCTTAAAATTCTTAAATCTTACCATTCCCATATGAATTTAACATCTTGGAAATATAAAACAGAAGACTAAAACTGAAACATCTGATTCACCACTGGTCTCATTTCCAAATTTGGAAATTTCTGTAAAATTAAGTACATTCAACTCTTCAGGACTATCATGTTTAGAGTACATTAATCTCTTTAGGACTATCATACTTAAAGTAGTATATTTACATTAGTGATTTTATTTTTACTTTAGAAAAGATGAGGGAAACTTTTCACAAATTACTTTCTAAATGAGAAGATGCAAATAATAGTCATTTGGAGTATTATTAATCATATTAAGATGATTCTTTTGTGCCTTTATTAAGCCCAAATAAAAGAAACTTAATCAAATATCTGGGGGAAGGAGATTGTTTTTTGTAAGTTGCGGTGCACCTTAATGCAGGAGTCTTGTACTCAGATAATGATATTATTTTTCTGAATATTTTGAAAACAGTTGAGAATCGTAGAATCTGGTTTACAGGAAAAGTATAAATATTTCTGGCAAGAAGTGACATTTGATTAGGAATACTAATTTTAATTCTCATGTTAACTCTTCTTATTAATTGAGACATTAAGTATACTGTTTTTTATAGTAGCTTTTGTCCTTTTTCCACTTGGTGGGAAAAGTATTGTTATGAAGCTGAACAGAGTAAGCTTTTGCTATGATGATAATACTTGTTGATATTTAGAATGTTCTTTAGTTTTAGTTAAACATTTAATTTTTGATTCAAAGCAATTCTCTTTTATATTATGTGGGTCTGATAATCAGTGTATTTAAAAATTTTAATAGTTTTCTTTCACCTGAAATTTAATATTGTAGCAATTACTGAATTTAGGAAAATTGGTAGGTAGTTGCTATCAGCACCGTTACTACGGGAATACATTAGAATGATTAGCTTTTAGGTGGAGTTGAATTTTTTCTTTAGTTTCCATAGTAATTGAAAACGATTTAGGTCAACTTCACCTGTTGTGCCCCTCCCCCTTTTCAAAATAAGAGGAACATTTAATTTAGCACAACGATGTTAATTTTTCCTAGTAGATTGATGATATGAATATGATAATCTCACTCTCTTTACCAAAGGAATAATCCAGTATATACATGTATGAATTTTGGGGGAATATTTCAGACTTTAGAGAAGATTATAGGATAAAAAAAAAGTGCCTAAATATCTTATAAAAATCAGTGTTTTATTACATCACTGAATTTTTGTCTTTTAAATTTAACAACGTCAAATTTAGGAAACATCTGTGATAATTTAAAGAAGAATTTTTGAAATCTGCTTTTCCTTTTCACCAGGTGTTCCTCTGCTATAGGTTAAGAAGCAGTAATTAGGCAATACTAATGAATAATGTTCTTGAGAATGAGAACCAGAGCTTTGCAAAGAGAATAGGCCATCTCTCATATTTAGTGGGGCATTTAATAGCTAGATAAACTGAAAATTTTTGTTTTCATTTCTATGTATTTTCTGTTAGTATGTATTTATTTACTGTAGATACCTCACATTCTGTGCAAAAAAAATTTTGGAAGTAACTCAGTGGTTTCCTTTATCTTTTTTGTTCTCTTTCAGAGGCTTGCTTATATAAAACTACAGTTTAGAGAACCATCGGCTGGGCGTGGTGGCTCATGCCTGTAATCCCAGCACTTTGGGAGGCCGAGGCGGGAGGATCACCTGAGATGGAAGTTCAAGACCAGCCTGGCCAACATGGTGAAACCCCGTCTCTACTAAAAAAAAATACAAATTTAGCTGGGCGTGGTGGCAGGCGCCTATAATCCCAGCTATTTGGGAGGCTGAGGCAGGAGAATTGCTTGAACCCCGGAGGCAGAGGTTGCAGTGAGCTGGGACCGTGCCGTTGCACCCCAGCCTGGGCAACAGGAGCAAAACTCCGTCTCAAAACAAACAAACAAGAGAACCATCAAACTCTGAATGTTGTTTCCTATGTAGTGTGAAGTGGTTACTTTCTTCCGTTTTTGACTGGCCAGTTTTTTGTTTCTGGTAAAGTGGCTTTCAAACTTTTCTGATCATGACCCACTATAAAATACATTTTACACTGCTATCCAGTACTCAGACACATATGTGTACATATTAATATTTGAAATCGAAACAGAAGTTTCTTGAAACAATATTTTTACTACTGGTGATGCATTGTAATATTAATATTTTCTATTCTATTTGGTTTGTTTGCTTGTTTTTTGAGACAGGATCTCACCCTGTATCACCTGGGCTGAAGTGTAGTGACACTATCACGGCTCACTGCAGCCTCGACCTCCTGGGGTCAGGTGATCCTCCCGCCTCAGCCTTCCGAGCAGCTGAGACTACAGGTGTGTGCCACCATGCCTCACTAATTTTTTTTCGTTTTGTTTTTTATAGATGGGGTTTCACCATATTGCCCAGGCTGGTCTTGAACTCCTGGGCTCAAGTGATCCTCCTGCCTCGGCCTCCCAAAGTGCTGGAACTATAGGTGTGAGCCACTGTGCCTGGCCTCTTTTGTTTTATTGTTTTTAATTTAAAACAAACTGCTAGTTTCCATTCACTAAGTTGATATGGTAACCTGTTAATGCAGTGTACCTGCAGTTTGCAAAATTTTAGTGACTGCTAGATTTTTCCCCTAATATTGTCTTTTTGTAATGGAAAAAGTTTCGGTTTGGGGCCAGGTGTGGTGGCTCATGCCTGTAATCCCCGCACTTTTCAAGCTCCTGAGCAATATAACATTAAATGTCAATCACTTAAGCCTAGGAGTGCAAGACTAGCTTGGGCAACATAGCGAGACCTTGTCTCTACCAAAAAAAAAAAAAAAGAAAATGTTTAGGTTTACTAGTTTTTTTCTCTGCAATGTACCTGGATTCTGTAAAACTTTTAACCTAAATAGCTGCAGAACAGTCACTGAGAGAGGGAGGTCCTATTGTCCTGATTACCATTACTGTCATCTATTCTTCACCGTGTCTAGGCACATTATTTTAAAAACTAATTCTGGAATCGTGAGGTTGAAAATGCTCGGTTGTATGCTGAGCTTCCATCATTAGAATCCTTTGCTAGTTTCCATCTAACAGTCAAAAGTTTGGGTCCATTCAGTTGGTTTTCACAAACTTTGCTTCGGTTCTTGGCAACTAGTCAAAAGGTTACAAAGCTGCTTTATTCTGCTCTCTTCTGGCCCCAGTCCAGTCTTTGTAAACCAAAAACAGAGGACTGAGGAATGAAGCAGTTTGCTCATGTGTACATGGTCAGGTGAAATAACATGATTGAAGAGTCATTAGGGTTTGCGACAGTGGATTACATTTATGTATTGTCCCAATTCATTTCCTGTAATCACAAAGGGGGAAAGGGCGTAGAAATATCAACAGTTCCTTGCCTATCCTAGCTGTTAGAGTGAAACAGGGTCAGCAGACATACTCTACTATTTTTATACCGCTACCCACTCTTAACACTTAGTGAGCACTTACTATTTGCCAGGCACTATTTAAAGCACTTCACTTGTGTTAACTCATACTCATACTTGGGAGGCCTGGGGAAAAAAATGAGAATGGTAAAGGATAAAGAAGAAAAGTTGCTGTCTTCTCGTATGTTCTCATTACTTGGCTTGAGAGTTCTGGCTGTTGGTGACTATAGTGTGGCATATCATACATTTTAAGCTTGGTCAGCTTTTAAATATCACCAGTCCTATCTGCATTGTTCCATTATGAGACATATAGCTGTGGTTTGAGAACTCAGGTTTTGAAGCTAGCCTGCTTGGGCTTGAATACCAGGTTGGTGACTTACTATGTGTATAGCGTTGGGCAAGTTACTCTCTGTGTCTTAGTTTTCTCATCTGTAAAATGGTGATAACAAATAGCTTTTATTTTATAGACTTATTGAAAGATTAAAATAATTAATATATTAGCTGGGCATGGTGGCATATGCCTGTAATCCCAGCTACTCAGGAGGCTGAGGCATGAAAATTGCTTAAACCTTGGAGGTGGAGGTTGCAGTGAGCTGAGATCATGCCACTGTGCTCCAGCCTGGGTAACAGAGCGAGATTCTGTCTCAATTAAAAGAGAAGAAGGAGGAGGAGAAGGAGAAGGAGGGGGAGAGGGAGGGAGAGGAAGAGGAAGGGGAAGAGGAAGAGGAAAAAATTAGTTAATATATTAAAAGTACTTAGAACGGTGCCTGACCCATAAGAAGCATTCCATAAATGTTTGCTATTAATAGTATCAACTCACAGTTGGATCTCCTGAGAGTGTTTGTGGCTATGATGAGTTCTGTATATTTGCTGAGTAACAGGATATGATTGACATTTAATGTTATATTGCTCAGGAACTTGAAAATATCTTGTCTTGAGGACCTGTAGGGAAAGTTCTTGTGTAGTGTGTTGGATTTAAAGCTGAAGGTTATCAAGGCTACAGGTTATGCAGGCCCAACTTGTTTAATCTCTCTTAGGAACCACTTGTTATTTGGGCTGTAATCTTAATAGTTCTAATGGTTTGCTATTTGGGAAAACTAAGCGGAGCTAGTTAGTGAATTGACTTTCACTCAAGACCAGATTTCTTTCCTTTTTATCTTAGGTGTAAGATATTTATTTATTTTATTTTTCTTTAACAAACACTTATATTATCCTGTCTGATGGAGTTTTGAAGGAGTAAATACAATTAGAGAAATAAAACATTAATAAAAAAACTGAACCTAGATTTTACAGTTCTTCTGACAGCTAAAGACAGATTTAAAAAGACTTAGTTCTGTTAGTATAGTGTATAGTCAATGTTATCCAAACACTGGCAAGCTGAAATATATGATTGGTGTATAGATGAGATATATAGATATATAGAATGTTAGAGGATTGATGATATAGGGTACAAACTTTGTCTGTATAACTGGAAGCAGCACATTTATGGAATATTCATGTTGTGATTCTCAGAAATGTTAACTGCACAGATTAAAGAAGGATGAAGATAAAGTTTTAGAGTCTTTGAGTCTAGATCTTCAAATTTTTTTTTAATTTCTTTTATCGTATTCTCATTCTTTTTGATTTCTTGTTTTTTTTTCATGTCACATGTTAACACCCACTACAAACAGAGAAATTTTTATGCTCTCTGATAAGTTACTAAAACTGGAGAGAGATCCAAGGACTGTTGGAAGAAATATAGTAGAATCGTTGTACTGTTATTAAGCTCACATTGATACAGCTAATTCAGGTTAACCTCCTCCTTAATACCTTTTACTATGGTTTTGAAATTTTTCCTGTGGAACACATCTGCCTGTTTCATTAGGAGCTTGCAGGGGAAGCACGGTGGCCCATGCCTATAATCCCAGCACTTTGGGAAGCCAAAGTGGGCAGATCACCTGAGGTCAGGAGTTCGAGACCAGCCTGGCCAACCTGGTGAAACCTCGTCTCTACTAAAAATACAAAAAAATTAGCTGGGTATGGTCATGCATAACTGTAATCCCAGCTACTTTGGAGGCTGAGGCAGGAGAATCGCTTGAACCCAGGAGGCGGAGGTTGCAGTGAGCCAAGATTGTGCTACTGTACTCCAGTCTGAGTGACAGAATGAGACTGTCTCAAAAAAAAAAAAAAAAGATTGTTTTGTAAACAACTTCAAAGGATGATTTTTGTTAAGAAGTAATATTAGAAATTATAAAAACAGGCCGGGTGCGGTAGCTTGCACCTGTAATCCCAGCACTTTGGGAGGCCGAGGCGGGTGGATCACCTGAGGTCGGGAGTTCGAGGCCAGCCTGACCAACATGGAGAACCCTGTCTCTACTAAAAATATACAAAATTAGCCATGCTTTGTGGTGCATGCCTGTAATCCCAGCTACTCAGGAGGCTAAGA
>NW_012117376.1:12953949-12965076 GCF_000951035.1 Colobus angolensis palliatus
GGAGTTTTACCATGTTGACCAGGCTGGTCTTGAACTCCTGACCTCAAGTGATCCACCCACCTCGGCCTACCAAAGTGCTGGGATTACAGGCGTGAGCCACCACTCCTGGCCAAGAGTCTGTTTCTGGTAAACTGTTATTTTTTTCTGTTAAGAATTTGGAAGAGCCTAAATATATGTATATATTTTCAAAAGCAACTTTCTCAGTAAGTTCTGGTAGTGTTCTGTTAAGTGTAAAGTTACTATAAATAGTCCTACAGTGGATAATACTATGATATGTTAGTCATGCCTCTGGAACAAAGTAGCCAGAAGAATTCCCCAACTTTACCGCAGTCAGTTGGCTGCACTATTTATTTATGGAAGGTATTGACCAGTATGGTGATGGTTTTTATCTGTCTACAGAAAGTCCCATCAGGGAGGTATAGGTGGTTGCAGTTTTTCTGGTTACAGAAGTGTGATTTGTGCTGTTGCCTAAGTTGTGAGACCTGAAAGGCTCTCTTAGGATCACACTAAAGGGAGCCTTAAGAGAGGTTAGCTGAGTGTAGGTCTGCTGGATATTTGTGTCTACTTTAGCAGGGCTCTGAGTGCAAAGGATTCTGAGTGGATATGTTAGTAAGTATGTTAGATTTTTTTTAAAGGTATTAAATCAAGGAAGTAGGCTTTCAGCTGATGGGACTTTAATGGATTTCTGAAAGATAGGAAACAGTGAGACCAAATTGATGGGGAAAATGGGAGAAGAAATCACAGCCAAAAGTATATGTAGAAGTTTCAGAAATGTAGCAGACTCCAGGTAAACAAATATGAAGAACTGAAGGTTACCTGGAATATTTATCAATTGCAGCAATCTGGGAGCATTTATTCAAGAGAAATGACTGAATCTTGGCCAAAACAGCAAACTTTGTGGCATTTTAATTTGCCCTTTTCCCTCTAGCTCCTCAGTAGCCTTGAAAACCAACAGCCTCCAATCATGGTGAAAACCAGCCACTGGAAGGGATAGATTGAGTTTAGAGTTCTTCAAAGCTCCATTCCCAGAGTTGTCATTATTTTACCTAGCTGTTGGTTCCTTGAAAAACCTCATTCACAAGACCATCTGTATTTGACCTGACTTGAAGCTCACTTAGTACAAACAGCCTTTCCACCCTGGAGTGTTTATTGAAAACAATTAAAGGCAATTGTTGAACAATTTGAGTGCTCACCATCTTGAGTGACAGTGAATAGTTAAATCAAATAATAGGTTAACCAAGAAGCTTAAAAAGAAAAGCTGGGAAATGAGATGTTCATTAGGAAATTTAAGAAGCTCTGGTATATTTCTGGGAATCTAGAAGGCTATGTGCATGTGTAGGGCTGTGTGCTGCATGCTTAGGAAAGAACTAAGAAGGTCCTAAGCTGTCAGTTCTGATTAATCTCTAGGCTTTGTGCAAGCAAGAAGTAAAGGCTAAGGAAAAGTAGTAAACCACTTGGCTGAGTGTGAAAGGTATGCCCTAACACATGGTAGAGAGCCTGTCAATACACACTGAGACTTATACTGGTAAGCATTTAAGGAAGTCTCTGCCCAGTCATTAGCTGATCACAAACGAACAGCAGAGACTTTAGTGACCACATATGATAGATAACTAATATTTTAGATAATTAGTTCAGGAAAGTCACTAAAAGAAACAACAATAAACAGTAACAACAGTAAACAGTAGTAACAACAAATACCTGGTAGGGGAAGAATCTGATTTTCCGAGTTGTCACATTACATTATTTAAAATGTTTAGTTTTCAAGAGACTATTACAAAGCATGCAAAAAACCACTTAAGTATGGTCCACACATAGGAGAGAAAGCAGTAAAATAGAAAGTGCACCCTGAGGAAGCCCAAATGTTGGACTTTAATATTAGGCAAAGACTTTAAATCAGCCATTTAAATTATGTTTAAAGGGCCTGATATGGTGGCTTGCACTTACTGAGTGGAAGGATTGCCACTGCACTACAGCCTGGGTGACAGAGCAAGACCTCATTTCTCAAAAAAAAAAAAAAGTTCAAAGAACTAAAGAAAACCATGTCTAAATAGCTAAAGTAAGGTTATGTGAAGTATATTATATTAGTCCACTTGGTTTGCCCTAACAGAATACCAAAGAATGGGTGGCTAAAATAACACATGTATTTTCTCACAGTTCTGGAGATTGAAAGTCTAAGATCTCTTTTAAATGAGTACTAACTTCTATTTTAGGTATAATTGTTTCTGAATAATTGTATGTTGTATAGTTCTACCTCTAGTGTTTAAGATAGGGTAGAATTCTTCCACCATTTCAATTTAAATAAGGAAAGGGTATCTGAAGGTAGTCACATTTAGAATAAAAATAAGAATTTTTACAATTTGACCTTAAGTCATCTATGTAATGGAAAATTCTTCTGTTATGATAACAGGTAATAGAGCCTACATTTCAAATCTCTGTACTCATAAATAAACTGTTGATCCAACTGTTTTTGTAGTTTTATCTGCCAGTGTTTCAGATCTTGTTACTCATAAATAAACTGTTGATCCAACTGTTTTTGTAGTTTTATCTGCCAGTGTTTCAGATCTTGTTACTCATAAATAAACCGTTTATTGTCCCAACTATGTTTATAATTTTGTTAGCCAACATTTCAGATCTCTGTACTCATAAAAAAATCTGTGGTCTAACTATGTTTATAATTTCATTTGTTCGTATTACAGTCATAGAATTTTATGCAGCTTCATATGTGATTTTTTTCTAAAAATCTTAAGTAGATCCTGTTATAACTTTTGAGGTATAATTTACATACAGTTAATTCTTTTAAACAAACAGTTCTGTAAGTTTTACAGATGCATACAATTTTGTAAAACCACATCAAGATATAGAGGGCCAGGTGTAGTGGCTCACATCTGTAATCCTAGCACTCTGGGAGGCCAAGGTGGGTGGATCACCTGAGGTCAGGAGTGCAAGCCCAGCCTGGCCAACATGGTAAAACCCCATCTCTACTAAAAATACAAAAATTGGGCAGGGTGCAATGGCTCACACCTGTAATCCCATCACTTTGGGAGGGCGAGACAGGTGGATCACTTGAGTTCAGGAGTTCAAGACCAGCCTGGGCAACATGGTGAAATGCTGTCTCTACTAAAAATACAAAAAAATTAACCAGGCATGGTGACACATGGCTGTAATCCCAGCTACACGGGAGGCTGAGGTGGGAAGATTGCTTGAATCCAGGAGGTGGAGGTTGGTTGCAGTGAGCCAAGATCACGCCACTGCACTCCTGCCTGTGTGACAGAGGAAGACACCATCTCAAAAAAAAAAAAAAAAAAAATTAGCTGGGCGTGGTGGCACGTGCCTGTAGTCCCAGCTACTTGGGAGGCTGAGGCAGGAGAATTGCATGAACCCAGGAGGTGGAGGTTGCAGTAAGCCGAGATCACGCCACTGTACTCCAGCCTGGGCAATAGAGTGAAACTGTGTCTCAAAAAAAAAAAAAAAAAGATATAGAATAATTTCATCAATCCCAAAAAGGATCCCTTGTGCGTCTTTATAGTCAGCCTTTTTTCCCATCCCCAACACTGGCAACCACTGATCTGTTTTCTGTTCTTGTAGTTATGTGATATAAATGGAATTATACAATATGTAGGCTTTTGAGTCTGGCTTCATCCACTTAGCATAATGCATTTGAGTTTCATCCAGATTGTTCTGTGATTTACTGTATAGTATTCCATTGTATGGGTATACTGCAGTTTATTCATGTGCCGGTTTGAAGGGCATTGGAGTTGTTTCCAGTCTTTGGCATATATATGAACAAGCTACTGTACACATATACATACAGGTTTTTACGTGAACATAAGTCTTCTTTTCACTTAGGTAGATACCTCAGAATGGGATTGCAGGGTTGTATAGTAAGTGTGTGTTTACCTTTATAAGGAACTGCCAAACTGCTTTCCATGACTGGTTGTACTGTACCATTTTGCGTTCCCACCAGCAGCATACAATTTCTGATTGTACATTGTTCTAGTTGTACAGAGTTCTTGTTGTTCTGCATCCTTGCCAGCATTTGGCCAGTTTTTAAATTTTTATTTTAGACATTCTAGTAAGTGTGTGTTGGTATCATATATATATATATATAAATTCCCCCACTTCCCCCAGGGGCTCTCTGTCCTAGTCTCTGCTTAGCCTAAATGAAAAGATCTAAATCTACAGAGGCCAACAGTCCCAAACTTTTGGAATCTCCTCTGAATGCAGCTCATTACTGTTTACTAGATTCCAGAATTTATACAGATTTTACTATTTTTTCTACTAATATCTTTTTTCTATTCTAGGATCCAGTTCAGGATACCACTTTGCATTTATATAGTTTAATTTTTATTTCTGGCTGTAACTAACATGTTACTGGTTTATAAGATACTGCTACTAGTTTTGGTTCTGTTTTTTTGCAGGACTATTTTTTCAGCTCCTATTTGTCCCAAAATGCTTTTTATGTCACACAATTTTATTTTGAGGAATGAATTCAATTTGTGTGTCATCATTTTGAGTTGCATTCAGAGGAGATTCCAAAAGTTTGGGACTGTTGGCCTCTATAGATTAGATCCTTTCATTTAGGCTAAGCAGAGAATAGTACAGAGAGCCCCTGGGGAAATTGTTTCAATTAAGAGTCTTTATCAAGAAATGATTAAGTTCCTAAATTTTACTCTTATTTACTTTGTTGCTTGAAGTTGGAGTTAACAACTTTACTTGGTTAAATTAGCTGAGCCTTTATAGTTTCATTCTGTTTGATCTGTACATTTTTGTAAAGGGTAGTTAAATGGCATCTTCAACATTGACATGAACTTTTGATGCAGCAGCTAAAAGTAAGTATGATTTCTTTCAGAATGTGTCTTTAATACCTGGCATATTTTATCCTGGATTCTATTTCAGTGTTTTTCTTCCAGCTTGAAATATTCTATGAATATGTTTAGAAAGAATTTCAGGGTTCTATTCAAGACACACGAAAAAGAAATCCCAAAGAAAAATACATGCAAAAAAGTAGTTGCATTAGAAAAGTCACGTTTTTCCAGTGAAAAAATTTCTGATCATTTAGTACCATCTTATGATGTGTTTATCAATGTTCTTGATACAGTGCTAAGCACAGTGTTACAAAGTTAAAAATTAAATGTTTAGTAAATGATTTATGCTACATGAGAGAAATGCAAAATAGGAACTTCAATCAAAACAGAAAAATATGAGCTTCAATCTTGAGGCATAATTTACCTAAGATTGTTATTTAAGATAAATTGGAAAGGAGGACTTTGATATATTTCAAGTTTAACTCTAGCAGTAATTTTTTTCCCTAATCAGAACACATCAAACAGTATAATGAGGCCAGGCATAGTGTGGCTCACACCTGTAATCCCAACATTTTAGGAGGCTGAGTCAGGCAGATCACTTGAGGTCAAGAATTTGAGACCAGCCTGACTGACATGGTGAAACCCCATCTCTACTAAAAAATACAAAAATTAGCCAGGCATGGTGGTGGGCGCCTGTAATCCCAGCTACTATGGAGGCTGAAGTGGGAGAATTGCTTGAACCTGGGAGGCCGAGGTTGCAGTGAGCTAAGAGCACGCCATTGCACTCCAGCCTGGGTGATAGAGGGAGACTCCATCTCAAAACAAACAAAAAACAGTACAGTGAATGTATGCAGATTTTAAGTGCTGTCTTACAAATAGTAGTGTTGAGTTTGTTAAGGCTTTGGAAAGAGCTTGTAAGATTTCTCAAGATCCATGAAGTACCTGAGACTGTCAGTGTTATTGTTACCTGGCATAAATTTAAGGTTTATCCCAGAATGAAAGCAGGAGAATGCTAACTTTGAAGTTACGTAACACTTTCATTAGAGAGGCAAACTTGACAATTATTTGGAAAGTTTTTAAGTGTTTTATGTTTATTATTTTTAATGTCTGAAGCATTTTTTCATCTGTATGTACAGTTGTGTTCTCTTATTTACATTTCCTTTTTTTTTTTTTTGAGACAGTCTCACTCTGTAGCCCAGGCTAGAGTGCAGTGGCATGATCTCGGCTCACTGCAACCTCTGCCTCCTGGGTTCAAGTGATTCTCCTGCCTCAGCCTCCTGAGTAGCTGGAATTACAGGTGCCCACCACCACACCTGGCTAATTTTTGTATTTTTTAGTAGAGATGGGGTTTCACCATGTTGGCCAGGCTGGTCTCAAGTTCCTGACCTCAGATGATCTGCCTGCTTCAGCCTCCCAAAGTGCTGAGATTACAGGTATGAGCCACCACGCCCAACCCCTTATTTACATTTCCTCATTTCCCACTTTTGTTTTCAGTTTGTCTGTTTCTTTCAGTGGTCAGGAGATGGTCAACAAGCCCAAACAGAGAGGTAATAGCAAAACCAAGCAAACAAAAAACATAAACTTTGCTATTTGTATTAGTTTCCTGTGGCTGCTATAACAAATTACCCCAAACAGACTTTGAGGCTTGAAACAACAGAAATTTGTTGTTTCACTTCTGGAGGCCAGAAGTCTGAAATCATGGTATTGGCAGGGCTGAACTTCCTCCAGAGGCTTTAGGGGCAATCATCCTTTGCATCTCCCAGCTTCTGGTGGCTGCTGACATTCCTTGACCATAACCCTCCAGTCTCTTCTTCCATTTTCACATTGCCTTCTTCTCTGTATGTGTGTTAAATGTCTGCTTTTCTCTTATAAGGACATTTGTGATGGTGTTTAGGGCCTATGTATAATCTCATCTCAAAATCCTTAATTACATATGCAAAGACTGTTTTTCCAAATAAGGGAACATTCACAGGATCTGGGTATTAGGATATGGACCCATCTTTGACTAGAAATCTATTTCATGATAACTGTGTGTATATGTGTTTGGGGAAGGGGATTTCCCCCTCCTCTCTTCCTTTTCTACCTCCCTTTTTCCCTTTCTTCCTTCTTCTCTTCCCTCCCTCTCTCTTTTCCCCCCATCCTCCTTTTTCTTCTTCTTCTCTTTTTTTTTTTTTAATAAATGGGGTCTCTTGCTATGTTGTCCAGGCTGGTCAACATACCAGATTACCAGATTCCTCCTGGGCTCAAGGGATTCTCCTGCCTCAGCCGACCCTTCCCACTTTGACGCCCAGCCCCAGTTAAAATTACTTGTTTTGGCCGGCCATGGTAGCTCACGACTATAATCCCAGCAGTTTGGGAGGCCGAGGTGGGTAGATCACTTGAGCTCAGGAGTTTGAGATCAGCCTGGGCAACATGATGAGACTCCGTCTCTACTAAAATATGAAAAACTAGCCGGGTGTGGCGGCATGTGCTGTAGTCCCAGCTACTTGGGAGGCTGAGGCGGAGAATTGCTTGAACCCAGGAGGTGGAGGTTGCAGTGAGCCAAGATTGTGTCACTGCTCTGTCTCCAAATAAAACAAAAACAAAAAAACTTGTTTAATTAACAGTAAAGCAGTCCGCCACGGTGGCTCAAGGCTGTAATCCCACTTTGGGAGGCCAAGGCGGGCGGATCACTTGAGACCAGGAGTTCGAGACCAGCCTGGCCAACATGTTGAAACCCTGTCTCTACTAAAAATATAAAAATTAGCCGGGCATGTGGTGGACACCTGTAGTCCCAGCTACTCCAGAGACTGAGGCATAAGAATCGCTTGAACCCAGGAAGCGGAGGTTGCAGTGATCCAGGATTGTGCCACTGTACTCCAGCCTAGGTGAGATTGTGACACTGCACTCCACCCTGTCTCAAAAAAACAAAAAACAAAACAAACCCAGTAAATCAAAGTCTGTACATTGTAAATTAAGGACTTATGGTTATAAAGATAAATCTATTTGTTTTTGTGGGGTTTTTTGCTAGCCTGTACAGGGAGTTAATAAGTAGCATAAAAAGAATGTCAGGGAGCTCTCTGAGTCTGAATCTCTTCTGATTCTGAGGGCTGCCAGATTCAGAAGTAGCCCTTTGTTCAACTAAGCTCTTTATTCCTCTAAAGAAAAAAAAAAGGAATGTTATTTTTGGATTTTTAGGAGGTCCTTAAAGTGTCAGTCCATACATTGAAAAAGAATTTCTGTGTTTAAATTTAAAATATTTAAAAACTTTAAGAACATGATGTTATATCATAAGATCAAAGTAATATAACATAGGATAGAGATGTAATGAAAGAAAAGGAATAAGTAGCCTAATGTAATAATATTAGGAATATAATTTTTTTTGTTGTTTGAGACGGAGTCTCACTCTTGTTGCCCAGGCTGGAGTGCAGTGGTGCAATCTCGGCTCACTGCAACCTCCACCTCCCAGGTTCAAGCAATTCTCCTGCCTCAGCCTCCCAGGTAGCTGGGATTACAGGTGCCTGCCACCACGCTAATTTTTTTTATTTTTAGTAGAGATGGGGTTTCACCATGTAGGCCAGGCTGGTCTCGAACTCCTGACCTCAGGTGATCCACCCGCCTCAGCCTCCCAAAGTGCTGGGATTACGGGCATGAAGGAATGTAATTTTAAAAGGGAGGGTTTTATGCTCAATTTTGCATAAAGGAGACAAAAAACTTCAGACAAGGGAGTTTAGAGTTTTGGGTTCCACCACTGTTTCTGCTGCTTACAGGTTCATGAGGCAGTACCTTCTCTTTTGTTTAATTTCCTCAACTTTAAAATAAGGATTACATTTAATGATCTGTAATACCCTTTATCCTTTGTAGCATCTTTTGTTATATATTTTCTCGCATTTCCAAGAGAAAATCATATCTGTCCAATAGAGTGAAACCAAATGTGAAGTCTTTTCCAATAACAAATTCTTTAACTGTTGGAAGTTCATTGCTTTTGCTTAGAACTGTAAAATGAACCGACCCTGAGTTTATGTACAGTGTCTAAATAACTTCTTAGGAAAGAGATGACACAGCCAGAAAATCAAATGAATCTTTCTACCTATATTGTTGTCACAAACTTTAAGGTTTTTTAGGTAAGGGAGGATCACTGCAATTTGAATTGCTTTTCCCTCAAAGCTGAAATTTTTTTCCAATGGAAAAAGTTGGGGACAAGAATGAAGAACTTGTGTCTAATTTTAGCTTAATATCTTGAACATTTTTATATAAGCATTTAAAAATATGTATTTAAACATTTTACTATACTTTTAAATGTAACTTTGTATCTGCTTTTGATTCTTATCAAATTATATGTAGGCTATTATTAAACTAACGTAAAAACATGTATTTTTTCACTTTCTAAATAAGCTTGTATTGAAATAGTTTACAGTTATGGTATAGTTAAACTTATTCTTCACATGTTGGTTGTTTCACATTTTTTGTTTCTTAGACAACAAACGTATACTATTTTTAAAAGTAGAATTTGCTTCCTTCCTCCCTGTATGTAATTCTTGGGTGAGCACCGAAGAAAAATTATTCAGGTTAGGCCGTGGCCAATCTTATGACCTCTTTTATACTTTATCCAGGAACAGTTTGAAGACACATGTGATTTTACAGCTGTGCCTGACTGAATATGTCTTTATCTTCTCATAACCCAGATAACACTTGGTTTTGTTGTTTAGATTTTTTTTGGTAGCTTAATATGTATGAAGTCATATCTTAAGAATATTACAATTTATATTTCTCCAATTAGTAGTGAGTCTGTCTTTTTTCTCAAGTGCTGATTTAATCTCTGTGGTTTAAACTGCCTGTTTTTATTCTTTGACAGGTTTATAAGTTAGTCATTGTTTGCTCCATAATAATAGATGATCGGGAAATGTTGAATTGGTTTGGTTTATATTATAAACATTAAGTTTTATTTATCATAATTCTTGTAGATATTTCCTGAATTTATAATATTTTAATGTTAGTTTTTTTATTGCATGAAAGTTTATTTTAAATAACTGGATTTGTCAAATTGTCGTTTATGCTTTCTTTGAATTGACCATAAATTCATCTCTTTTCCATAGTGAGATAAGGTTACTGTTCTGTTTTCTCCAAAGTTTTTTGAATGCTTAGTTTTTTAATATATTTATAATTAGTTATAGCAGGCCAGGCGCGGTGGCTCACGCCTGTAATCTCAGCACTTTGGGAGGCCGAGGCTGGCGGATCACGAGGTCAGGAGATCGAGACCATCCTGGCTAACACGGTGAAACCCCGTCTCTACTAAAAATGCAAAAAATTAGCTGGGCGTGGCGGTGGACGCCTGTAGTCCCAGCTACTTGGGAGGCTGAGGCAGGAGAATGCCGTGAACCTGGGAGACGGAGCTTGCAGTGAGCCGAGATCCGGCCACTGCACTCCAGCCTGGGCGACTGAGCAAGACTCCGTCTCAAAAATAAATAAATAAATAAATAAATAAAAATTAGCTGGGCATGGTGGTATGCACCTGTTCCAGCAACTTGGGAGGCTGAGGTGGAAGGATCATTTGAGCCTATGAGTTTGAATCTGCAGTGAGCCATGACTGCACCACTGTACTCCAGCAAGACACTTTTCTCTAAGAAAAAAAAAAAGAAAGAAAGAAATCGAACAGGGGCCAGAGAGAGAGAGAGAGAGGAGGGGAGCTATTGCCTAACGCCTAATGAGTACAGAGTTTCTGTTGGGGATGATGAAAAGGTTCTGGAGACAGATAATGGCGATGTTGCACAACACTGTGGATATACTTAGTGCTACTGAATTCTTTACTTAAAAATGGTTGAAACGGTAAATTTTATGTTATGCCTATTTTAACACACACACAAACAAAAGTCTGATATGGGAGGACAATCACTTTGGAAAACAATTTGGCAGTATATATCGATATACGAATTCCCTAAGACCCAGCAAGTCCACTGTGATGTACAGACCCAACAAAAATACATTTGCCAAAACTTATGTATTGTAATGTTCATAACAGCACTATTCATAATAGCTAAGCTGGAATCAGCCCAAACGATGAGGGAGAATGGGTAGAAACACTGGGGTATATTCACATAATGAAGTGAATGAAGTACAAGGACAGGCAACAAACAACATGGGAAATTTAACAAATGTAAGGTTAAGTAGTAGAAGCCAAATGAGAGGATATATGTATGATTCCGCTGACAGGAAGTTCAAAATCAGGCAAAACTCATCCAGGCGAAGGAAGTTAAGACACTGGTAGGGCCGGGCGCGGTGGCTCAAGCCTGTAATCCCAGCACTTTGGGAGGCCGAGACGGGCGGATCACAAGGTCAGGAGATC
>NW_012117376.1:12965126-12970873 GCF_000951035.1 Colobus angolensis palliatus
CTTTCCCCACCATTTATGTTTCTATGTTTTTTCTTTTAAAATGATTCTTTCCCCACCATTTATGTTTCTATGTTTTTTCTTTTAAAATGATTCTTCATTATTCAACTTGATAGAGTATTGTTTCTTTTTAAAACCAATGGCACCTTTTGACCTGTAAATAGTATTATGTTCTCCTTTAATGTAATTCAGATTTCTAAAATGAATTAATTTTTGTGTTTAAAAACAAAATTAAACCACATTATTGAGTGTGTATACACACACACACACACATATATATATTTTTTAACAATTATTCTTACCTTCCTCCTATCAGAGATGAAATTTATAACTCTTCCCCCATGGTAGAGTGGATATCCCTTTTATCTCCCTTGCTGAAAATATATTAGAGATTGTAGTTTTATAGTCATGGCCTTCAATTAGGGAAAACATGTAATGTTGTAAGTTTTGTATGGATGAGAACTGGTCACACACACAAAAAATAAATTGGCCGGGCTTATGCCTGTAATCCCAGCACTTTGGGAGACTGAGGCAGGCAGATCACCTGAGGTCAGGAGTTCAAGACCAGGCTGGCCAACATGGCAAAAACCCATCTCTATTGAAAATACAAAAATTAGCTGGGTGTGGTGGTGCATGCCTGTAGTCCCAGCTACTCAGGAGGCTGAGGCAGGGGAATTGCTTGAACCCAGCAAGTGGAGGTTATGGTGAGCCGAGATTGCACCACTGCACTCCAGCCTGGTGACAGGGAGAGACTCCATCTCAGAAAGAAAGAAAAAAAAATCTACGGTAAGAACTAATCTTCTGTCCATGAACTTTTGAAGAAGGAAAAGAAATTCATGCTAGTTTTGCTGTCACACCTCAAACTCCAGGTTTTGGCCACACAGTGCATGAAAACTGCTGAGTTAAAATTTATCATAGATATATATGTATAGGAAAAAAGATAGTCTATATGGGTACCATCTGTGGGTTTAGGTGTCAACTGGGGGTCTTGCAGTGTATCCCCCCCTTGGAAGGGGAGACTACTGTTTACAATTCAGTGGAATTAAGTACATTTACAGTGATTTGCAGTCATCATCACTATCATCTGGTCTCTTTATTTAAAGTATTTTTACTTCAGCCTGCAACATTATTGCTGTTACTCTTGGACAAATTGTTTAAATCTCTGAATCCCAGTTTCCTTGTTTGTAGCATGAGGATGGTAATACCACCTGCGTCTTAGTTGTGGAAACAAAATTTGATGAGATAGTGACTATAAAAATTACTTGGAGCTGGATGCAGTGGCACATGCCTGTAGTCCCAGCTACTTGGGAGGCTGAGATGGGAGGATTGCTTGAGCCCAGGAGTTTGAAACCAGCTTGGGCAACATAGTAAGACCCCCATCTCTTTAAAAAAAAAAAAACAAAAAACAAAAAAAAAACTTTGTGTATTATATATGCTCGGTAAATGACAGTTCTCTTATCTTTTCCACTATTGTTGGTTTTAAAGAATGGTATAGACAGGTTTTCCTTAAATGGCCTCTGTTATTCTCCTTTCTCCCAAAATATTCATTATTAATTTTGTCTAATTTTCAATAAGAAACTTGTAGGTATTGGAGTAAACTTTTGCTCACTTTTTTTTTTTTGAGACAGACTCTTGCTGTCTCCCAGGCTCTATATATTTTTATATATATATGTATATATAGAGAGAGAAGATGGCTTGCTTCCCTCTCTACCTAACTGCATGTTGAAAAATAAGGATTTGTTGATCTCAAACATCTGTCAGATGAGTCATACACTGGGTTGTTTTTGTTTTTTATATACTTGTATGCACACATTATTTCAAATTGAAAGCAGCATCTCAATGGATTTGAAACTATTAAAAGCTATTGTCTAAAACATGAAAAATGTATAACTGTAAAAATAAATGCACATATTAATATTTAAAGTGCATAATTAAGAAAACCTATTGGTGTTTTGTTTTTCTTGTATACCAATAATTAAGCCACTACTGTTGACACTATTTAGCTTTCTATTTTAACACTGAAGGAGTGAAAGTACTTATATTTGTGAATTTACTACTAAAATCTTGGCAAAAAAAAAAATTGTCTAAAATGTGTGGGTGAAAACTGTTAATCATGTGTGTTTCTACCTTCCCCCCCAAAGTTGGACACCAACTATATACTGTAGGTTCCTTAAGGTGATTTCACTATTATTAAATCAATAAGATAAATATGAAATAGTTGTGTGTATGCAACATTGTGTACAGAGAGGAGATAATGAATAGTATTAAACGTTCTCATCTTCCTTTACCTTTTGTTCCCTAATACCTATTCTACCTTTTAAAATTTCAGACTTCACTGCTCTTTGAATTCATAGTTCAAATTTGCACATTATTGTTATTGGAAAATCATATCTAATAAAGGTTTTAGGCCAGATGCGGTGGCTCACACCTGTGATCCCAGCACTTTGAGAGGCCGAGGCTAGTGGATCACTTGAGACCAGGAGTTTGGGACCATCCTGGCCAACATGGCAAAACCCCATCGCTACAAATATTAGCCAGGTGTGTGGTGCACACCTGTAATCCCAGCTACTTGGGAGGCTGAGGCGTGAGAATTGCTTAAACTGGGGAGGCAGAGGTTGCGGTGAGCCGAGATTACGCCACTGTGTTCTAGCCTGGGCGACAGAGCGAGTGCTGTCTCCAAAAAAAAGGAAAAAAAAAAAGTTTTAGTTATTCCCCCCCCCAAAAAAAAAAAACATAAAAAATTATATATATAAGGCACTTTGGAAAGTGTAGTAAATAAACTGAAAATACAATGTAGTCAGTGATTAAATCTATGGAATACCTTTTTTCTATGTGGGACTGTGTCATAGATATCCAGTTAACTCCTGAATATCTCTGTACATACTTAGCTGCATGCAAGTTCTCTTTCTAGGACCTGTAAATCAGACTGTTTTTGCCCTACTTAGACACTTCTTTTGAAGTTGTAATTAAGAGTGATATATGCCTTGTTTTCATGGAAAACAATTTGGCCTTTATTCTGTGCCTTTTTTTTTTTTTTTTTTTTGAGATGGAGTCTTACTCTGTCGCCTGTCGCCCAGCCTGGAGTGCAGTGGTGCAATCTTGGCTCACTGCAACCTCCACCTCCTGAGTTCAAGCAGTTTTCCTCTGTCAGCCTCCTGAGTAGCAGGGATTACAGGCGCGTGCCACCATGCCGGATTAATTTTTTGTATTTTTAAGAGAGACAGAGTTTCACCATGTTGGCCAGGCTGGTTTCAAACTCCTGACCTCAAGTGATCCGCTCGCTTCGGCCTTCTAAAGTGCTGGGATTACAAGCGTGAGCCACCGCTCCCAGCCTATTCTGTGCTTTTAAACAAACAAAACACACACACACACCCCTACATATATTTAATTTCTTTTCCTAAGCCTAAGAGCTTTAATAACACATTGAAGCAACGTAATTTCTTGCTTGTGGCTATTTACATTTGCAGGGTATGTAGTATGTTGAACTTGAGACAAAACAGAAACTATGAGGTAGGAATCTAATTCGAATTTTGAAATAAAATATTTGTTACTAATTATTTCCCTTCTAACTTCTAAAGAGTAAAAATAAAATTTATGGCCACCATATTACAGAAAGATTCTGCTTTTATTTTTAAGCATGCAAAATCACAATAGCATTCAAAATTGTGTGGCTATTGAATCAAACCAAAGTTTCTATTTTTTCACTGTCAGCATTCACAGGTAGAGAAGTATAAGGTCTTAGGAAATAATATTTCTATTCTTAATTTTAAATATTCTCAGAATTCTGTCCATGAAGGCAAATGAATACTGACAAGCTCTATTTCCAAAAAAGGTGATAAAACAAGTGTATTTAGAAACCAGTAGTAAGAATCGAAATTAGAAAATTGTGGAAAGACTTTACTTTTCAAATGTTCTAAAGGTACTTAAAAGATTAACTCAGGGCATGTCTTGTAATTTCATCAGCTGTTTGGCTAAATTTTAATTATATTTATTTTAATTACATTAAAAATTCACTTTTCTGTGTCACAACTGTTGTATTACTTGATATTTTAAAAGATCAATCTCATTGAATGTAAAATAATGTCAGGTTACTTTAATGGTAAAAAAAAAAACAAAAAACAAAAACACTGTTGGCCGGGCGCGGTGGCTCATGCCTGTAATCCCAGCACTTTGGGAGCCCGAGTTGGGCAGATCACGAGGTCAGGAGATCGAGACCATCCTGGCTGACATGGTGAAACCCCGTCTCTACTAAAAATACAAAAAATTAGCTGGGCGTGGTGGCGGGCGCCTGTAGTCCCAGCTACTCGGGAGGCAGAGGCAGGAGAATGGCATGAACCCGAGAGGCAGAGCTTGCAGTGAGCCAAGATCATGCCACTGCCTCCAGCCTGGGCGACAGAGAGAGGGACTCCGTCTCAAAAAACAAAAACAGCAACAACAAAAAGTTAAATTCTAGAACTAATATGAGAAAGTGAATACTAAGATTTTTACAGTAATTCTTTACTTCTTTTATTACCAAGTTTTGCAATATTGTGTCTTAGTTATATTGTACTTTCATCTCTTGCTGGTAAGTATGACTTTTGATTGTCTAGAATGTACCACTTGTGGAAAATGGTATGAAGTCTTAATAAAAGTTTTAGAACATTGATAGATGCTGGGACTGTGATGAATACTTGCATTCTAATATTTAGTATGTTCTGATATTTCAGGGCATTCAGTGTACAAATTATTGGAAGGCAGGAGAATACTGTATTGATGGAAAGTAGCATTTAGATGAATGTTTTGGTAGAATTACATAATTTGTGGTCATTAGTGCATTTTATACACAGTGTACCAGAATGTATGTTTGCAAACTTCCCACACATCGTGTGTTGACAGTAGAATCCCAGAAGATTTTGTAATATATCATATTCTTTACTTGTAGGCAGCTTTTTGTTTTAAAATGATCAAAATTATTCATGGTCATTGATCAGTTATTTTGAAATAGCAAGCCTGGTTTTTAAACTTTTCTTTTCTTTCTTCCTTTTTTTTTTTTTTTTTTTGAGACAGAGTCTCACTCTGTTGCCAGGCTGGAGTACAGTGGTGTGATCTCAGCTCACTGAGACCTCCGCCTCCCAGGTTCACGGGATTCTCTTGCCTCAGTCTCCCAAGGAGCTGGGACTACAGGCTTGTACCACCATGCCCAGCTAATTTTTGTATTTTTAGTAGAGACAGGGTTTCACCATGTTGGCCAGGATGATCTTGATCTCCTGACCTGGTGATCCACCTGCCTCAGCCTCCCAAAGTGCTGGGATTATAGGCATGAGCCACCATGCCTGGCCAGTTCTTTTCTTCTAAATACAGAAATTATTTGTGTCCTTTTTATTCTCCTAGATTGAAAAGCTGAGAAGACAAAGGGAATTTTAAAGATGGAAACAACAAAGCGTGCTTATTTTCAAAGAATAGGAGATGTAGAAAGGAATGTCTTTAAATTTTTCCCTTAAAGTTTTTTTGCAGCTTACAGAATTTATGTCAAGAAATAGTAGATTCTTCTTTTTCTATTATAAAATCAATTTAATATTACCATATTTCTAAAAAGCAAAATTCAATATTTTAACATTTATTGATAATTTATTTCCCCACCATTTATGTTTTTATGTTTTTTCTTTTAAAATGATTCTTTCCCCACCATTTATGTTTCTATGTTTTTTCTTTTAAAATGATTCTTTCCCCACCATTTATGTTTCTATGTTTTTTCTTTTAAAATGATTCTT
>NW_012117376.1:12971558-13015220 GCF_000951035.1 Colobus angolensis palliatus
AAAAAAAAAAAAGAAATTCAACAAATGAGGTATTGAAGGTATTCCATTTCCCTAATGATTTGGTCCTATTTTGTTGTTTCTAATGGGATGAAATAATATATGTACATAATGTACATTTAGACAGTATAAAATGTAAAGGATTGTCCCTTAAAGAAAAGATATTTCAATTTGAAACTAAGACACAAACTAGTAAAACGAAAAATGTTTGATCTTTCATAGTTGTGAATCAGTTTTAAGTCACATTGATTGTGCTGTTCTAAGCTGAGCAAAACAAGTGCAGGGAAGATAGCTCCTATGAGCTTTACTTATTGCACTCTGTAATTCTGTATCGCTAGTTATCTGCGTCATGTAGCAGGAGAACTTAGCTTTTGAGGCTCTGTGTATGAGCTACACGTGAGTGCATTGAGTATCAAGTGCTTCTGACCTTTAAACTTTTTTCTTTTGATATTCTAAATTGGGGTAGGGAATAAAGCTGTGTTAGAGTTGGACAACTTTGCATCTAATTGTAACCTTATGTGTGTTTTCTCTCCTTTTCACATTCTAGAGTGTGGCTTACAATAAAGTTGTGTTGTATTGCAACATGATGGAGTAATAGAAGTAGAGTGGTGGTATACTGGCATAACAAATTTTTTGTTTTCTTGTTATTTGTCTATTTTCAGGACTTCTGTAATACGATTATATACTTTAGCTTTGTATGTGAGTTAGGTACAGTGGTTGGTAGAAAAACTAAAAACAGCTGTGACTTTAATTAAATGTACAGGCAATCACATCTTTTGGGAGAAGTGCTGGTTTCACTTTTGTTAGACAGAAATGGAGTATTTCATTTTTATAATGTATGCAGCTTTCTAATTTTTGTCTCTTTGTCTCCTGTCAGTAGGACATGGTAAGGTGGACTTAGAATCCTATTTTTCCTTTTTTGTTTGAAAATCAGGACAGAAAAAGCAGGTTCTGAGAACGTAAAGATTTTGCTTAAATAATTGACTGGACAGTACAGTTAGTAGAAGCTCATTATTTCAGAATTAAATTAGGTCCTATCTTTGAATGATTATTTTCTTTAGTTCTAAAAGTTAAGGTTTCACTATACTTATTTTTATTATTGAGATGCAGAAGAATTGAGTTTTCCTTTAAATTGATGACATATAGACAGATAGTTGGTTGTAAATGCATTTAATTGATATTCTGGTTTGTCCTATTTAAAGTGATTCTGTGTGTCTGTGTTAACAGTTATGTAAATGCTCCACATTAAGCAGGTTAGATGTTATCATAACTTGCTGACTTGCTAGGCCAGTCTCTATCATTTTTAATGTAACTCTAATCCTTAAAAAATTATTTTATTATCTGCACATGGCTTTCATTGTAAGATGTTTAATGCATTAGGCACCATAGTAACCAGCAGAAGTGGTTCCACGTGTTGACTTTTGCAAGATATTATAAAAGTCATTGTGTACACCTCTCTTGATTTGGTGTAGCATGTCATTTTTGAAGAGCCACGTGCAGGTTTGAGATTTTGTGATTGGAACTCACGTAGAAAGCTTGGGGTAGCAAAATACTAAAAAATTATTATCTGATGGCCTCAATAGTAATACTTTAAGAGTATATAAAGCTTTGAATCCTCCTTTTTAAAAACAGATTGTGAAAACTGCTGAGAGAGACTTGTAATCCAGTCACATAAGCATAATAAAGAAATATTGGTCCTCATGGAAGAAGAGCAAGATTTACCAGAGCAACCAGTAAGTATTTCCTTTAACAGTTTAAAGTTGATTATGGAAGAGCTAATCTTAAGGTATTTTAATTATTATTCAGTTATAGATTTCAAATTAGAAATAAAAATAAGGAAAAGATTCCTTAATTGTTTCCTTTCAAGAAAACAATGTTGTATTTTTCCAACTTAATTCTAAGGAATCTAAGGAAAATTTAGCATTACAAAATGAATATTGTATTTAGAAATGTCGTTTAAAAAAATAAGTGGCTAGTGTTACAGTTTTTAGAAAATAAGACATCTCTTTACTGATCTGACAGTATATCACCATTTCTGCCAGAAAATTTAGTTTTGTTTTTACCTAAATTTCCCTAAGAGAGTTAATTTTTTAAAAAGTAGTAGTGGTGAGGAAGGTATAATTTGACCACTAGCTAATTCTTGAAAACAGATAAAACCATAGAGACTATATTGAATTCTTAGTTTCTTTTAAATATTTAACATAATAAAATAATTTTAAATGTCCCCAGATGATATGGGTTTATCGTCTTTTTGGTTGTTGGCCCTTAATATTTAAAAAACAAAAGCAATAGTGTCATTCTTTTAAGATAGCTTTTATGCTAGAGGGTCTTTTCCTTTTGTCTTTAGTTTCTTTTTCTGAAGTTTGGTAAATACTGATTCAATTTGCTATCCTGAGTGAGCCTCTTGCATTTCATATTAAGAGAGGATACAGCATGGTACCTGTTTACTTTATGAAAATTTAACCTAGAAAAATTTGAATTTTGAAAGCAAATAATAGGATATGTTTTTCATGTTCTAGTTGTATTCTTTTTTTTTTTTTTTTTTGAGATGGAGTCTCACTCTGTCGCCCAGGCTGGAGTGCAGTGGCCGGATCTCAGCTCACTGCAAGCTCCACCTCCCAGGTTTACGCCATTCTCCTGCCTCAGCCTCCCGAGTAGCTGGGACTACAGGCGCCCGCCACCTCGTCCGGGTAGTTTTTTGTATATTTTTAATAAGAAACGGGTTCCATGTTAGCCAGAATGGTCTCGATCTCCTGACCTCATGATCCGCCCGCCTCGGCCTCCCAAAGTGCTGCGATTACAGGCTTGAGCCACCGCGCCTGGCCTTTCTAGTTGTATTAGCTCCCATTTAAATGATAAAGTCCTTTAATATATTTTTAATATTTTTCTTTATAT
Source organism: Colobus angolensis palliatus (assembly GCF_000951035.1). Classification (NCBI taxonomy): domain Eukaryota; kingdom Metazoa; phylum Chordata; class Mammalia; order Primates; family Cercopithecidae; genus Colobus; species Colobus angolensis. The sequence goes on from NW_012117376.1 coordinate 12,974,451, forward strand.
TGAGAAATGCATATTGATGATTGCTTTGTCATTATTATTTTAGCCCCCTCAGTTGAGGTAAGTATAAAACTAGGAAGGCATTAGCAACTGGTAAAAAGACCTTTTGAAACATTTGAGATGTGATCCCCTATTCCTGGTGGGACTTTAATTATCAGGGAAATGGTAGGGTTAAAAATTATCTTGAGCAGTGTGTTTAGGATTTACACTTTTGGAACAGATAGCTGAACTGTAGATACTAAATGTACCAGGGGAAATTATGCCATTGAGTTTTGAATGTGGTAAGACAAAGGTCTAGTCATATTTTCAAAAGACTTGTGTAAGTGTTGACATACTGTTGAAATACGGATATTGTTAGTTACTCCTTACCTATTTAAGGTAATGAGAATTGTGAGGCTGACCTGCTGACAATCATCTATCTTTTCTGCCCTGCTTCATTTCCTTGTCATTCTGTTGAACTTCTGTAACATGATGTGCAAAACCTGATTATTACTTCAGAGAAAGGTAAGAAATTGAAGCACTTTAAAACCAAAATTTCTGCTGACTATAAATGGTTGTCACAGGGCATTATTTCCTTATTGATTTGTGCCCAGATCTTAATATAAAAAGGTGATTGAGTGACGACATGGAGAGGTCAGTGCCATTGAAAGAAAAGTTGAGTGTTTACTCATAGTTCCCCTTGAAACAAGAGGCATAGCATGCCACATGGGGGAAGTACCACTGTTGGTCAGGAGGCAGAAAAAAGTGAGAGGAACGCACGGGCCACAGACTTATTGAGGTTTCCACAGGAAAAGCAAGGTAGGCAGGGTGAACAGCTTAGGGTTGACTAGTTTAAATAATTTTTTCAGGCTTTGTGGCCTATGGGCTGTCCCTGGTTATCTGGTGGTACTTTGTCCTGGGTTGATTTATGATTTAGGGCAGGAGAAATAGGGGCTTAGTGTGTGAGAGTTAGATAAAGGAGGTGGTTCAGTGTATGGGCACCAGATCTCAGGGGAGATAGAATACAACTTTGGTCTTGAGTTTGGCTCTGTGATTAATGGATGTCAAACAGACAAATACAGAATCTAAAAACACGACACTTATTAATGTTTAAAATAGAACAGAAAGAGTAATGACACACTTTGAGGTAAAAAAACAACTTTTCACAGGCTGTAGTGGAGATCTAAAATATGAGTGGAAAGAATGGTCCCATCCCAAGTTGATGATAAATAAAGCCAGTATTTTTAACCCTGGAGATGTTACTGATGGTCATTATTGTTGAAGTTATTTTAGTCCCATTGTCTCTTCTTGACTTTTCCTTATTGAATTATCCCTTCTCTTATTTCTCCACTAATTGCTTGCTCTACCTCAAGATTTTGTTCAGATCGGCTGGGCACAGTGACTCATGCCTGTAATCCCAGCACTTTGGGTGGCAGAGGTGGGTGGATCACTTGAGGCCAGGAATTTGAGACCAGCCTGGCCAACATGGGGAGACCCTATCTCTACTAAAAATACAAAAATTAGCCAGGTGTGGTGGTGCATGCCTGTAATCCCAGCTATTTGGGAAGTTGAGGCAGGAGAATTGCTTGAACCCAGGAGGTGGAGGTTACAGTGAGCTGAGATTGTGCTAGTGCACTCCAGCCTGGACAACAGAGTGAGTGAGGCTCCTTCTCAAAAAACAAAAACAAAAAAAAAGATTTTGTTTAGATAACTCACAATGCAGTAAATTTTGACTTCAGATTCTTTCACTTTCCCTTTATTGCTTATCAATCCTCAACTGAGTTGTAAATAACTGTGTTATATTACTATAAATCACCTTCCAAAAATGCAAGAATCTCATCCACAGATGAAGGGATCCTTTTGACTGATTATTGTACAGCCTCTACTTGGAGAATAGAGTATAAAGAACAGCAGTGGATTGAGAATAAGAAATACTTCATGCTACAGTTTACACACTGAGAGTCCCTGAAGAAGTCACATTATCACCCTTTGATACCTCAATTAAAAATCTTATTCTTTCCAGCTTTCTGTCATATACTTTACCTATTTATAGCCTAAATCTTTAAGCTATCAATAAAAATGTTGAGTGTTCTTAGAAAAAATAGCTCCAGGTGATTGTCATATCCTTTCTAGGTGTCTACAGAGGTTTGTTCAATAATCTGTTTTAGAACACTGTCATCAAATCAGCATTGAATTAACACTAGTTTATAGTTTCCGGCACCTAATTCCTCTCTGCCATCACCTTTAAATTAAAACAAACAAACCAAGTAGTGAAACATTTCTTTTCGTTTTGTTTTGTTTGAGACAGGGTTTCACCCTGTCGCCCAGACTGGAGTGCAGTGGTGCCATCTTGGCTCAATGCAGCCTCTGCCTCCCAGGCTGAAGCAATCCTCCCACCTCAGCCTCCCAAGTAGCGGGGACTACCAGCACACCCAACTAATTTTTTTGTATTTTTAGTAGACACGGGGTTTTGCCCTGTTGCCCAGGCTGGTCTTGAACTCCTGGACCCAAACCCTGTTTCAAGCACCTCTCTAATTCTCTGTGATTTTTCAGAGATGATAAACACTGGTTTAGCAATCTTGTTTGTAAGTTACAGGTCTATGGGATAAAGCTTCTATGAGTCTGGAGGGTTCAAACTTATTTAAAACAATTGAGGTGCTTGCTTATAAATATGGGAATAAACTCTTTTTGAAAAATTTAGGTATGCTATCATTTACAGTTTGTAGATTACTCTTCTTGATAGAGACGCCAAAAAGATTTTTTGCCTCCATCACAAGTCACACCTGACATGCAGTGGTAGAATAGGAAGTTGTCGCTGCTGTAAATATTTACCTCTCTAATAATTTGGAATGCTTGCCTCCCTCTCTAGGTCCTGCTTTCCTTATGTTAAGTTCTTGAAGTCAAATTGATAATTAGATACCTAGGCCGGGCGCGGTGGCTCAAGCCTGTAATCCCAGCACTTTGGGAGGCCGAGACGGGCGGATCACGAGGTCAGGAGATCGAGACCATCCTGGCTAACACAGTGAAACCCCGTCTCTACTAAAAATACAAAAAACTAGCCGGGCGAGGTGGCGGGCGCCTGTAGTCCCAGCTACTCGGGAGGCTGAGGCAGGAGAATGGCGTAAACCCGGGAGGCGGAGCTTGCAGTGAGCTGAGATCCGGCCACTGCACTCCAGCCTGGGCGACAGAGCGAGACTCTGTCTCAAAAAAAAAAAAAAAAAAAAAATAATAATTAGATACCTATTAGTAAGCACGGTCAATGAAAATAGCATTAAGTTGTTTTTTGTGTGAAATTTCATCTAGGTTGTGATCAAATCCTTTACCCCCTAGGATATGGAATATGACTTTTTAGTAAACAGAACAATGTCCTTCTCTTTGCTGGACAGTGTTGGATAAATCTTGACATAAACATCCTTTTTATAGTCTCCATGAAGACTTACCCGACCATTGTATTTATTATTGCCAAGATTACAACTTACCTAGCACTAGTATACTTTTGCCTCTTGTTTAAACCTTCAGAGTCATTACTTGTAAGTCATCACAGAGTAATTTCAGAATGACATTTGAGATGCTTAATACAATTTTCTTAACTAGAGACTCCTATTTCTTAAGCCTGTCTTGAAATTTCTGGGATTCAACTTTGTTCTTGCTGTCTATGGTAATAACACTAAAATTTAACAATTACATAGCACTTTGTTTTTCATAAGCAGCTCACTCTTTTCCTCTTTAAATTTCATCTTTACATATTATGTTAACAGTACACATCCTTAAGTTTTATTCAACCAGCATCCTTGTACTGTTAGTCCTGCTGTTTCCTGCTGTTGGAACATGAGCCCTGTGAAGTAGGTAGTTGTATCTTTTTTCTACAGATGAAGAAACAGATACAGAGAAGACATGCAGTGAATTAACTGTCAGAACTTAGCCTGGAGCCTGTATATTCTGAGTTTGTGTGTTGGGTTTTTTGTTTCCTTGCTGTGTTATATTTAAAGTGTGATTATACATTGTAGCAGAAGCAAACATAGAACCCTGATTTATGAATTTGCCAGTGCTTCTTTCTTTCTGTGTTATCCTAGCCATTATATGCCCATAGGATTACGTCATTTTTTAAGATACCAGCTTTATTGATATGTAATTTACATATCCTACACCCTTTTAGTGTATACAGTGCAGTAGTTTTTAGTCTGTTCTAAAATGGTTTGTAACCATTACCAGAGTAAATTTTAGGGCATCTTCCTTTTTTCTTTCTTTTTTCTTTTCTTTTTTTTTTTTTTTTTTGAGACAGGGTCTTATTTTGTCACCCAGACTGGAGTACAGCGGCACAATCGTGGCTCACTGCATCCTTGAACTCCTGAGCTCAAACAATCCTCCCATCTCAGCCTCCTGAGTACCTAGGATTATAGGTGTGAGCCACCACACCCAACTGTTTTTTAAATTTTTTGTCGAAATGGGGTCTTGCTCTGTTGCCCAGCTGGTCTCAGACTCCTGACCTTAAGTGATCCTCTGACCTTGGCTTTCCAAAAGTGCTGAGATTATAGAGGTGAGCCACCATGCTCAGGCAGAACATTTTCCTCACTCCAAAAAGAAACTCCATACCCATTAGCAGTCATCCCCCAGTTTATCTTCCACAGCTGTTGGCAACCATTAATTTACTTTGTGTCTATAGATTTACCAGTTTGTAGATATTTCATATAAATTGAATTCTACAAGTCAGGCATGGTGGCTCACACCTGTAATCCCAGCACTTTGGGAGGCTGAAGCAAGTGGATCCATTGAACTCAGGAATTTGAGACCAGCCTGGACAACATGGTGAAACCCCATCTGTCCAAAAACAATGCAGAAAAATTAGCCAGGTGTGGTGGTGCATGCCTGTAGTCCCAGCTACTCAGGAGGGTGAGGTGGAAGGATCGCTTGAGCCGGGGAGGTTGAGGCTGCAGTGAGCCAAAATCAAGCCAGTGCACTCCAGCCTGGGCGACAGGGTGAAACCCTGTCTCCAAAACAAAACAAACAAAAAATTGGAGTTATACAAACCATGGTCTTTTGTGATTGGTTTCTTTTACTTAACGTAATGTTTTTAAAGTTCATCCATGTTACAACGTGTATCAGTACTTAATTCCCTTTTATTGCCCCGTATTTCATTATATAGATATACTACTACATTTTATTGATCTGTTAATCAGTTGATAGACACTGGGGTTGTTTCTACTTTTTTGCTGTTATGAACATTCATATAAAAGTTTTGTGGGGACATTTATATAGTGAGGAGTGGAATTGCCGAGTCATATGATAACTCTTTGTTTGACCTTTTGAGGAACTGCAAGATTGTTTTTCAAAGCAGCTGCACTATTTTACATTTCCACCGGCAGTGTAGTGAGAGTTCGTTTCTGCGCGTCCTTGTCAACACTTGTTACTGTTCACCTTTTTTGTTATAGCCGTCTGGGTGGAAGTAGCATCTCAGTGTAGTTTTGATTTGCATTTCTCTTATGACTAATAATGTTGAGCACCTTTTCATGTGCTTATTGGTCATTTGTACATCTTTGAAGAAATGTCTATTCAGATCTTTTGCCTATTTCTAAATTGAGTTATCTTCTTTATGTATTCTGGTCCCTTATATATTCTAGTCCCTTATGAGACATATGATCTGCAAAATTTTTCTTCCATTCTGTGGGTTATCGTTTTCTTGATACTGTTCTTTGAAGTGTAAAAGGTTTTTTTGTTTAAGACAGAGTCTCACTCTGTCGCCCAGGCAGGAGTGCAGTGGCGCAATCATGGCTCACTGTAGCCTTGACCTCCCAGGCTCAAGTGATCCTTCCACCTCAGCCTCCTGGGTAGCTGAAACTACAAGTGCATGCTGCCAAACCTAGCTAATTTTTTTGTACTTTTTGTGGAGATAGGGTTTTTACTATGTTGCCCAAGCTGGTCTCGAACTCCTGGGCTCAAGTGATCTGTCTACCTCTGCCTCCCAAAGTGTGTGAGCCACCATGCCCAGCTGAAGCATAAAAGTTTTTCATTCTAATGAAATCATTTTTATTTTTTCTTTTGTTTATCATATCTAAGAAATTGTTTAATCCAGGTCGTGAAGATTTTTATTTGTGTATATATATGTGTGTGATGTGTGTGTGTGTGTGTGTGTATATATATATATATATATATATTTTTTTTTTGTGAGATGGAGTCTCACTCTGTCACCCAGGCTGGAGTGCAGTGTTGTAATCTCGGCTCACTGCAACCTCCACCTCCCACGTTCAAGCAGTTACCTACCTCAGCCTCCCGAGTAGCTGGGATCACAGGCGCCCGCCATCACACCTGGCTAATTTTTGTATTTTTAGTAGAGACGGGGTTTCACTCTCTTGGCCAGGCTGGTCTTGAACTCCTGACCTCATGATCCACCTGCCTCAGCCCCCCAAAGTGTTGGGATTACAGGTGTGAGCCACTGCCTCCAGCCTATATTTTTACAAGTGATGAGAGCATCCATATTCTCCTAAGAATTTTATTGCTTTAGCTTTTACATTTAGTGCTTTGATCCATTTTGAGTTTATTTTTGCATGTGGCTTGAGGTACAAGTTCAACTTTATTTGTTAAATTGTCGTGGCACTTTTGTTGAAAATAATTTGACTGTAAATGTGATACCCTTGTTGAAAATCAGTTGACCCAATAAATGTAGAGGTCTATTTCAGGACTCTCAATTCTGTTCTAGTGATCCATATATCCATCCTAATGCCAGTACCACACCGTCTTGATTACTCAAGCTTTATAGTAAGTTTTGAAATTGAAAAATGGGGCCGGGCACACTGGCTCACGCCTGTAATCTCAGCAATTTGGGAGGCCAACGTGGGTGAATCACCTGAGGTCTGAGACCTGCCTGGCCAACATGGTGAAATCCCATCTCCATTAAACGTACAAAAATTAGCCAGACATGGTGGCACGCACCTGTGGTCTCAGCTACTTGGGAGGCCAAGGCGTGAGAAATGCTTGAACCCAGGAGGCAGAGGTTGCAGTGAGCCGAGATCACACCACTGCACTCCAGCCTGGGTGACAGAGTGAGATTCTTGTCTTGAAAAATAAAAAGAAAAAAGAAATGGAAAAATGTGAGTCCTTTAACTTTGTTCTCTTTTTTTTTTCAAGATTGTTTTAGCTATTCTGGGTCACTTTCATTTCCATATGAAATTTAGGATCAGTCTGTGAATTTCTTGAATGCAGCCAGCTGGGATTTTGATTGGATTGACTGTAGACCAATTTGGGGAGTATTACCATCTTTACAAGATGAATTCTTCTGTCCGTGGATGTGGGATGATTGGCATTTATTTAATTCTTAAATTTCTTTTAACATGTACTTTTTCTTCTATTAGGTTTATTCCTAAGTGTTTTTGTTTTTTTTTAAGACGAAGTCTCGCCTTGTCACCTAGGCTGGAGGGCAGTGGTACAATCTCAGCTCACTGCAACCTCCACCTTCCAGGTTCAGGCGATTCTCCTGCCTCAGCCTCCTGAGTAGCTGGGATTGCAGGTGTGCAGCACCACACTCAGCTAATTTTTGTATTTTTAGTAGAGACAGTGTTTCACCATGTTGGCCAGCCTGGTCTTGGACTCCCGACCTCAGGTGATCCACCTGCCTCGACCTCCCAAAGTGCTGGGATTACAAGCATGAGCCTCTGGACCCGGCCATATTCCTACGTATTTTATTTCTTTTGATGCTATTGTGAATGGATTTTCTTTATCATTTTTGAATTGTTCATTGCAAGTTATATAGAAATATAATTGATTTTTGTATGTTTGTCTTGTATTTTGCTGCCTTGCTGAACTTGTTTATCAGTTCTAGTGGTTTTTCTTAATGGATTTGTTAGGATTTCTGTATACAAAATCATGTCATATAAAAAGAGATTCAGATTTTTTCACTTTTAACCCTACCAGAGCTTTTTCAGCTTTATTGCTTTCTTCCTCACTGGCAGCTTGTATTACTGTCCTCCTACTACTGTCCTGATATGGCCCTAATTCCTTGGATACCAGTTGCTTGTATAATCTATACTGGTTTTGTTAATGAAAATTGTTGCCTATAGGACCGCTTGCTACTTGAATCTTTGCTTACTTTGCTGTGTAGTTTTCAGTATTCATTATTGCAAGTACTCTATTACTCTGTAAACTCTCCAGAAAATTGTTGCTCAATCTTTGCTATTTCTCTTAAGAACTAGGAATCATTTTCTGTCAGTTTCTGGCTTGTGTTTTTGAACTGACACTTCTATAATTGAGTAAAATCTGTCTGTCTTTAGTAAATTTACTTGCCTCTATGGCCTGATTAGTACATGCTTCCTATCCCTGCCTTAGAGGGGGACATAATTGCTCAAATCAAGACAAACAATGGGCCATATGAGGTTAAAAAAAAAAAAAAAAAAGTTGTAACACCTTTTCCTTCCCCAGACTTTTCTGCTTGGTAGATATGACTTTAGATACATTTTCTCCCTTTCTATTTATGAATACGTACTCTGCACTGGGTTGGCACTGAAAAAAATTAAAAGTGAAGGGGTGTAAAGAAGCATAGTTCTTCCTTGAAAGTAAATACATTTTTGGCCAGGCGCAGTGGCTCATGCCTATAATCTGAGCACTTTGGGAGACCAAGGTGGGTGGATCACTTGAGGCCGGGAGTTCAAAACCATCCTGGCCAACATGGCGAAAACCCGTCTCTACTAAAAATAGAAAAGTTAGCAAAATTAGCTGGGCATGGTGGTGTGCACCTGTGGTCCCTGCTACTCGAGAGGCTGAGGCACAAGAACTGCTTGAACCCAGGAGGCAGAGGTTGGAGTGAGCCGGGATTATGCCATGGCACTCCAGCATGGGTGACAGAATGAGACCTTGTCTCAAAATAAAATAATAATAATAATAATAAGTAAATTTAAAAATGTTGCTCCAGGACCTTTTTTTATTTTTTTCCTTTTTTCTTTTGGAGGTGATAAGCTAAATTTGTTGCTCTGTACCTCTAATAAATGAAGACTATGATAAATTAGACTCCTCAGTGCTCTAATTTCCTCTGTTTAAATTAGCAGCTCATAATTACATTTCTTTGATAGCAAAGAGTCTTTGGATGAGCTAAGCATAAATTCATCTCCACTACTGGAAGAGTACATTATTATCTGACCATATGTAACTACTATCATCTTTAGGTAGGAAGGGCAGAATATTTTACAAAAAGAGGCTATATTTTGTCATTTGTGAAATTATGGCAGGCAGATAAACTAGATAGTTGAATTTTTCTTGTCTTTAGCCTTATAGTTTCTAGGCAAAACACTATTTTCCTATATTATCTAGGTCAGAACATATTTCCCTCCCCTCTTTCAGTGAGATTGTCATATACATTGGTAATACAGTTAGATTTTTTTTTTTTGAGATGGAGTCTCACCCTGTCACCCAGGCTGGAGTGCAGTGGTGTGATTTCGACACACTGCAAGCTCCGTCTCCCGGGTTCACGCCATTCTCCTGCCTCAGCCTGCCGTGTAGCTCGGACTACAGGCGCCCGCCACTGCACCTGGCCAATTTTTTGTATTTTTTAGTAGAGACGGGGTTTCACCGTGTTAGCCAGGATGGTCTCGATCTCCTGACCTGGTGATCCGCCCGTCTCAGCCTCCCAAAGTGCTGGGATTACAGGCGTAAGCCACCACGCCCGACGTACAGTTTGATTTTTTTGTCACAGTCTGCATACTATCCTGGAATCCCTCAACCTCCTGGTTGTTTTATGGTGTCTTTTATCATATAGAAGTTTAAGATTTTTGTGTAATCATATCTATTTTCTCTTTTATGGCTTTTGGATTTAATGTCATGCTTAATCAGGATTTATCCACCTCAAGGTTTTGTTTTTTGTTTTTGCTTCAAATGCTTTAATGTAATTTTTGTTTTAAATTTAGAAATGTTTTTTTAAATTGCCTTTGTTTCTTTATTTTCTCCTTTTTGGTACCTATGAAAATTAAGAGAACATTGAATGGAACATGTTTTCACATGCCATAAGCAAGGAACCAAGAATGTTTGGTTTTATTTATTTCATGGTTGTGTATTCTCATGAGGAGTATATGGCCATGAGAAATTTTATGGAGCTTGCATTTATTATTTATCTTGTCTGAAATATTCAATGTAATATTAAATATCTATGATTCCACCTGATACATTTGCTTCAGATTATCTAGGAGAGTTTCTACCTTCTTCTATTAGCTTGAAATACTTTTAAATATTCATGGTTTGAATGGCTAAGCATATTAGACATGTTTCTACTACAGCCAATTCTAACCAGAGAGCTCTAAAATCAGATTCTCTGTAATATGAAAACAGAAAAATCCATTAGTGTTAACCATTGATCTTTCATTTGTGGATTCTTACACTGTTTCAATGGAAGTGACTTCTGCCCAGAAGGAAATAGAAAAATGTGAAAAATAAAAAATAAAAAAATACAGGGTTAACAGTATTTTCTAAATTACTGGTAACTTGATAATAATTCATATTAATTTTTGACACTAAACTAACTTAAGTATAAAGCCATTTTTGTTAAATAAATGAGTAGATGATACTTAGATTGCCATCTTCACTGTTTGTTTAAATGTAATTTGCCTGTTACAGTATAAAACCAAATAGTTTGTATCAAAGCTTGGATACTTTATCCTAGTAAACATTCTGTCTACCTTGAGTAAAAATTCTGGTAAGCAGTTTTTTTTTTAAATCAGAAGAACACTTTTTTCATTAAAAAGAAGAACTCCATTTAAAAAACAAACTTCATTTCTAGCTCTAAAATATAACAAGGGTTAATTAAATCTAAACTAAACAAAATTAAACAGTTACCCTGTAATAGTTAATAGCCTGTTCTTTGAGTAGCTAAATGATTTAAAAAACAGATCAATACATTGATACCTTTGTATGTTTATTTTTGCAGGTGAAAAAAGCCAAGATGCAGGAATCAGGAGAGCAAACTATAAGGTATGTAAAGTTCGCTTTCTTTTTAATGAACTACTCATAGGTTTTTTTTTTTTTCTTCATATGCTGATTAGTGTATGGGCATGCTTCGCCCTCTTTTTGGTTCTTACCATCAGCTGTTACATTTTGAAGCTATTCGATTTAAGATTAAAATTTCTTTTCCAAATAGTTTTTTCCTGAAACATGTGCACTGATTTTTTTCTTATGCATTCATTATTTATTCCACAATATGTACCAAACTCATGTTGTATATTAGGCACTGTACTACATAGAGGAGACTCAATGGTAAAGATGAAAAGCACCATATTCTTCAGTCAAACGTACAGTATACAGAATAGGAAGCATAAGCAAAATAAATAAAGTCCAAGTGATTTGGTATTAATTACCAGATGGTTATGAAATGACTTAGTCATTAACCCCACTCCTCTTATAGAAAAGAGGCAGCTTGTTTGCACCTCACAGTTTGGCTTCCTCATACCATGGTTTTCAGTTTTCCACAGTTCTGACCTTCTTTCGTTTGTGCACCAACCATATGAGCCAGTAACTGCATCACCTCTACCACATTAATTTCAAGAATCCTACACTTTTACCTCCACACACTATCATCCCAGCTCATTTATTCTAGAACTGCCATGCTAGCCATATGATGTCTTAAACCATCAAGTAAATGATCTGTCATATTTTCACCATCACCCCTTAAAAAAGAACTTTAGTTTCTTCCTTATAAGAAACTTGACCAGGCTCAGTGGCTCACGCCTATAATCCCAGCATTTTGGGAGGCCGATGAGGCCAGGAGATCGAGACCAGCCTGGCCAACACAGTGGAACCTTGTCTCTACTAAAAGTACAAAAATTAGCTGGGCGTGGTGGCTCAAGCCTATAATCCCAGCTACTTGGGAGACTGAGGCAGAATAGCTTGAACCCATGAGGCGGAGGTTACAGTGAGCTAAGAATGTGCCACTGCACTCCAGCCTGTGCAACAGAGAAAGACTCTGTCTCAAAAAAAAAAAAAAAAGAAACTTAACTGTCCAGTTGTGGGGGCTCCACTTTTGGAGGTCCAGGTGGGCAGATCACTTGAGTTCAGTAGTTTGAGACCAGCCTGGGCAACTGAGCAAGACCCCATCTCTATAAAAAACACAAAAAAATTTCCAGGAATTGTGGTGCACACCTTTAGTCCCAGCTACTCGGGGCTGAGGCAGGAGGATTGCTTGAGCCCAGGGGCCAAAAGTTGTGGTGAGCCAAGATTGCGCCACTGAACTCCATCCTGGGTCGGTGGCAGAGCAAGACACTATCTCATTTAAATAAAAAGAAAAGAAAGAAAAAGAAACTTAACTATAGGATATATTGTAATTAGTTCCTTACAAACATTTGTAACTTCCTCACTTTTTTCTGTCATACTTGCCTAGTAAAACCACAACCCTGATTAAACCCAACTATCCACCTATTCTATACTTATTCCCAATCACTCATACATTGTGAGAGAAAAACACAAAATTCTGCAAACTGTTCTTAGTTTCTATTCATGATTAGATCTAAAACAGGCACTTAAACCCCCTTCCTGGTATGTCTGATTTCCCAACCTCTAAAATCATCTTAATTCCTTTATTCCCTCCCTCCTTGCCCCCTGCCTTCTCCCCTTTCCCTTCTTTTCCTGCTATTTTCATTCACTCAGGTGTGGATCTTGCTCCCTAGTTCAAAGAGATTAGGAACATCTCCTTTCTCTGTCACCAAATCTGCCTACTTAATCTGCTTCTCTTGGATATTGTTTCTCTTTCCTCTGAAATTCCTTTGCTCTTATCTAAGGCTAACATCTCCAGTTGTTTGAAAGAACCCATCACCTTCATCTCTTCCTGCAATTATCTCTTCTTTTACCTTCAGCAATTTTTTACTATGATAAAATACACACAATATACAATTTACCATTTTAAGTGTACAATTTAGTGGCACTAAGTACAATCACTTTGTCTTGCAACCATCACTACCATTCATCTCTAGAACTTTATTCATCTTTCCAAACTGAAATTCCATGTTCACTAAACAATATTCTTCATTCCCCCATCTCCAGCCCCTGGCAACCACCATTCTACTTTCTGTCTGTATGATTGTGACTACTCTAAGTACCTCACAGAAATGGAATCATACAGTATTTGTCTTTTTGTGATTCATCATGATGTCTTTAAGGTTTATCCATTTGTAGCATGTTACAGAATTTCCTCTTTTTAAGGCTCAATAATATTCCATTGTATGTCTGTTCCACATTTTGTTTATCCATTATCTGTTGTTTGTGTCGTTAATAATTCTGTTGAATGAGAAGGAGGTATTTGTCATGCCACTTTATGGACTTGTATGTTGTTGGGTTCTTTTGGTCATTTTATTTTAGAACAATTGTTTTTTCATGGTGTATTCATTGTTAAGCAAAATTAACAATGAATACAAAGCAAAATTTATGTTTATATGACTTGGAAAATAATTATATTTTGAGGTAGTATGTCATTTCTCTAAGGATAATAATTTAAATATTTAACAAGTTAATTCACTGTCTTGGTGCTGTTGTTTCTATTTATTCTCTAGATGCTCATTTGAGTATGTAGGGGATGTTGCTATAACATAATATTCTAGGACCACTGGATTTTAGGAACTGGTCCAATGTATACTGAATCATAGAAATATCACCAGCTTCTAAGATACAATATCTAGAAATAGTCTTCAACAGTGGGTATAACAGTGAACCCCAGACTTAACCAGGTACATGTAGAAGTCAAACTAGTTATTGATGTCTGAAATGTGAAGTTCTGGTTCAGTTTTATGCCCTTCCCCTGGGAATTCTATGTAAGTAGGTGTGAGATGGGGTCCAGAAGTCTGTATTTTTATTAACTATTAGGTAATTATAATAAATCACCCAGTTTAGGAAACTGACACAACTACTCCATATAATTTCTTGCCCTTACCTTTCAATTTCCATAATCACATCTTAAGTTCTATTCCAAAAATATAAACATTAAGTTCTATTCCAAAAGTATAAACATTTGAGTAACAAGATAAAAATGAAACTTACTTGGGGATTTAGCTTTAAAATTAATTACAAATGAGGAAAAATTATTTGAGCGTTCAAAATATACCATTAAAGCTGGACACTGTGGCTCACATCTGTAATTCCAGCACTTTGGGATGCTGAGGTGGGCGGATTGCTTGAGACCAGGAGTTTGAGACCAGCCTGGGCAATATGGTGAAACCCTATTTCTACAAAAATTGCAAAATTTAGCTGGACATGATGGCACATGCCTGTAGTCCCAGCTACTCGGGAGGATGAAGTAGGAAGATCACTTGAGCCCAGGAGGTCAAAGCTGCAGTGAGCCATGATGGAGCCTCTGCACTCCATCCTGGGCGACAGATTGAGACCCTGTCTCAAACAAAACAAAACAAAAACCAACCAAACAAAACATATATACAATTTTTAAGAAAACTCTTAGGCTTGAATATTAGAAGTCAGTTTCAGAAATAATAAGAGAACTTTATAAATTTTGGTGCTATGTATTTTTTATATAAGTAACATTTCTTTTTGCAATTTTGCTGTGTAGAAACTACTTTTACTTTTGATTAGTCAGCATTATCTTTCCAGATATATAGAGCCTCTGGTACAGTGTCTTCCACCTCTCCCTAGAGTGTAGAAGAACAAAGCAGGTTTCTTTCTAGGGTGCATGAATGTAGGAATGATGCCTGGGCTTTGAAGAAGTTTTAATATAATAACAGTTACAGTTAAAGTGTGCTTACTATGTTCTAGCTTTGCTCTAAACATTAACTTAATAGTCCTCATAACAGCCCTATGAAATAGGTTTCATTTTTATTCTCATTGACGGATGTAGAAAGGGGGGACAGATAAGTTCAGTGACTTGTCCAAGGTCATAGAGCTAGTTATTGGCAGAGTAGAACATGAACTTGCACAGTCTGACTCTAGAATCAACACTCCTAACCACTGTGCTATAATGGGAGATAATAACTGAAGAACGAAGAGTAAAGTAGATGGAAAAGGGAGAACATTGTGAAGAATTAAAGTTAGAACAATCTTCATTCCAGAATTTCTGTGGAATCTCTCCAGCATTAAACTGTCTGACATAATGACTTGTCCTCCCAGTTTATGTGACATATCATTCGCAATTTCTCTTAATTTTCCTTATAAGTTAAAAAAAAAAAAGATGTTGCTTAGTCCTGGCTATAATAACAAATAGAAAATGAGGTGTTTGTGTTTTATTTAACTAGGAGAGAAGAGAAATATGGTAGAATGAATCTTAAGGGTTTAGAACCCCCACTTGGAAACAAACGTATAATTTTTGTTTGTTTCATTTTTGAGACAGAGTCTCGCTGTGTCACCTAGGCAGCAGTGCAGTAGCGCCATCTCCAATCACTACAACTTTTGCCTCCCGGGTTCAGGTGATTCTCAGGGCTCAACCTCCCGAGTAGCTGGGACTACAGGCGTGCACCACAACGCCTGGTTTTTAGTAGAGACGGGGTTTTACCATGTTGGCCAGGCTGGTCTCAAACTCCTAATCTCAAGTGATCCACCTGCCTCAGCTTCCCAAAGTGCTGGGATTACAGGAGTGAGCCACCGCACCTGGCCCAAACGTGTAATTTGAAAACACTTCTCATATGATTATGGTTTGTAGCTCTTGGAGATCCATTGTCTGAAATCAAACGTCTCCCTACCTTCCTGGGGTACTTTGGGAGCAAGGTAACAGAGCACTGTTGCACAGAATGGTGACTGTCATAAATAATATAGCATTGTATATTTCAAAATTGCTAAAAGCATAGAATTTAAGTGTTTTTATGTACTTTTTTTCACAAAAAAGTGAAAGGTGTTTTATATATCAAAAATCACATTATACCCCATAAACATATAATATGTACAATTTTTAAAAAGTGACAGAGCAATGTTTTACCATATGGTGTTAAAGAAAAATCTGATGTGCCAGTGACTTAGCTGGAATTTCTGAATTATATAAAAACTGAAGGGATCTAGAGATATAAGAAAGAAGAGTAGGTCGGGCGTGTTGGCTCACGCCTGTAATCCCAGCACTTTGGGAGGCTGAGGTGGGTGGATCACAAGATCAGGAGTTCAAGACCAGCCTGACCAACATGGTGAAACCCTGTCCCTACTAAAAATACAAAAATTAGCTGGGCATGGTGGCGTGCACCTGTAATCCCAGCTACTTAGGAGGCTGAGGCAGGAGAATCGCTTGAACCCAGGAGGCAGAGGTTGCAGTGAGCCAAGATTGAGAGCGAGACTCCTTCCAAAAAAAAAAAAAAAGAACTGTAGAATGCTGAGTGTACTAGCCCTGGCCCAAGCTCTCTTCAAGTTGTTAAAAATCAACAATAAGGATATCATGAAGATTTACTTTGCCTTTTACTTGTATAGCCTAGGAGGAAGTGGGTTTGATCTCATCACTTTTAGCAATGCAGCAAATCAATCAGGGGCTAATGTGTTCATTTTGGTTCTCCCAGTCAAGTAAGCAATCCAGATGTCAGTGATCAGAAGCCTGAAACATCAAGCCTTACTTCAAACCTTCCCATATCAGAGGAAAGTAAGTACCGTATTCTGTGCATGATTGAACAGATATTCCTATAACTAGTAATGCTTTTCTTATAAAATTGGTTTTTCATAATTGCCTTGTTTGTCCCAAAATATCCAGAAGGCTCTCCCATCCTTGTTTTTGTGGGTATTTATCCTTGAGCCCTCCTTTAAGCTTTATTGACAGAGCAACTGAGAAAAGATCACATGGAATCCATTCACCCAAGGAGTCACGCTCCGTGATTTTATTTTTGTTTTGAGATTGGGTGTTCTAAAGGTAATAATGTCTTACAGAAAATCAGAGACAATTATACTTAACCATATATACTTCCCATGTACAATTTTTAAAAGGTGTAACTTTTTTTAAAAGGTGTATCTTGAGTTCTATATAGTATTTCCTCAAAGGTGATTCTATTCTGGTGGTTCTCAGACTTTTAGTCTACATAAGAATCATCTGGAATACTTGTTTGTAATGTAGAATTCTAGTTTCACCTCTGAAGATTATCATTCAGTAGATCTGATGTGGATAGGGAATCTGCAGTTTTGACAGGTTAGCCAGGTGATTCTGGTCCATATGGGAAACTGTCCATATTGTGGAAAACCACTCTAATCAATAAAACGTCTCCTCTAATTTCTTGAATATCCCACTCATCCCCAAGAAAAAGACCTGTTCCCTAAAATCTTATACTTTACATACTTCCGGGTCAGGAAGTAAGTTGAATATTCTTGCTCCTTCTAAATAATTTCCTTTTTTCCTTCAAATACTTTGGTTCAGCTGGGCATGATGGCTTTTGTCTGTAATCCCAACACTTTGGAAGTCTGAGGCAGGAGGATCACCTGAGGCCAGGAGTTTGAGATCAGCCTGGGCAACAAAGTGAGACCTCCTCACTACAAAAAATAAAATAAAATAAATAAAAACTTTGGTTCATTTGAAGGCTACATCTATACCTTCCCCTACCTTTGTGTTTTTACTTTAGACTGTCGTCCTATTCATTCTGTTCTTTATTTTTTTTTTTTTTTATGTTTTTTGAGATGGAGTCTTGCTTTGTTGCCCAGGTCGGAGTGCAGTGGCACAATCTCGACTCACTACAACCTCCGCCTCCCGGGTTCGAGTGATTCTCCTGTCTCAGCCTCCCAAGTAGCTGGGATTACAGGTGCATGCCACCATGCCCAGCTACTTTTTGTATTTTGTTGTTGTTGTTGTTATTTGTTTGTTTGTATGTTTTTGAGATGGAGTTTCGCTCTTGTCGCCAAGGCTGGAATGCAATGGTGAGATCTCGGCTCACTGCAACCTCTGCCTCCCAGGTTCAAGTAGCTGGAATTACTGGCACGTGCTATCACGCCCAGCTAATTTTTGTATTTTTAGTAGAGACGGAGTTTCACCATGTTGGCCAGGCTTGTCTCAAACTCCTGACCTCAAGTGATCTGCCAGCCTCAGCCTCCCAAAGTGCTGAGATTACAGGCATGAGCCACCACACCCAGCCGTTTCCTTCTTGTCAGGATGTAAGCAGTATACTTGCTCCTGTCAGATGTAGAGCCTTTTATTTGTGTTCCATATACTATCTATTTTTACCTTACCCAAGGACTTGGGTACTGTAGTTTTCCTGCCACCACTTGTGTGTCATCACGGTCTTCTCTTTTTATCCTTCCTGTCAGTAAAGAAACATCTTACCATTTTAAAACATAAACACTGCTCCCCCTGCACCCCCACCCTGGCTCCACATCTCCTACTAGTTATGGACACATAAGTGACATATCAGCATTTCTGAAAGAGTTGCCCTCACTTGCTTTTTCACCTCCTATTCACTTTTCCAGCTTCTCAAATTTAGCTTCTATCGTCACTCTTCCAATGAAACTGCTGTCGTCAAGGCCATTAGTTGTTTTCATGTTGCAAATTCTAGAATACATTTCTCCTCACATTCTCCCTCTCATTACTTTTCCTCCCACCTTTCTCCTTTGATGGGCCTCAGCCTTCTTTGGTAGGCCTCAGGCCTTAGTTCTAGGCTACCATCTTTCCTCTTTCTGGATTCTCCCATTACATTACTTTAAATATCTTATACATGGTTAATGAATTCCATATTGATATTTCCAGTCTGACTTCTCCCGTGATTTCATTTGTGTGTCAAACTGCCTGTTTGACATCTTTACTGGAAGGAAAATCATACCTAAGATGTTCAAAAAAGAACTTTCAATTCCTTTAGCCCCTATGACATATACTCTTCTCCCAAACTTGTACATCTTAGGAAGTGATATCACTCTCCCTCTAGTTGCTCAAACTAAAAACCTAGGAATCATCTTGTATTCCCCATTTTCCTCATTCTCTACATCAAATCCATCAGAATGTCTTGTTCATTTTACCTTCAGAATATATTTCAAAGTCTTTGCCTCATTCCCACTGTTGCTATTCTAGTCCAAGCCAGCATATTACTTACTTGATTCTCCTATAGTATAATAGGATATTATACCTTGACTCTTTATAATTGTTTTGTGGTTCCCAAGTACTGCCAAGATCAAGGCTCATTCATTCTCTAGAGAAGTGAAAATTGACCTCAGTCTCCTAGGATGTTGTTGATCCCTTCCAGAATTAAATTAAATGGGAGGAAGATAAGGATTTGGGTTTTTTAATGTATGTGTCAACTGAGGAAGAACTATTGTGTAGAATTCAAATAAACTTACCTTACATTCTTTGCAATGGATTGTCAGAACTTTAGATCTAATTGACATTTCCTTCTTTTTTGTCAAAATGATTAGAGATGAATGTGATCTCCAATAATTATTTTTAAATACCTCAAACAATAGCATTGGACAAGCTCTTCTGTAATAAACTCACAGGTGTTGATTTGTCTTACTCTTGAGCATTTGAGTTGGCCCCTCATCTGCTTTTGATCAGGGTTCTCTTTTTGGATCAGGCGCTCTTCCAGGGAACCTAATTAGACATAAAGTTAATTGGTTCATTTTTAATCAGATATTTACAGTGTTCATACCAGAAGTAGTAATCATGAGAGTCAAGCCTTCATAGCAGCTATTCCAGATGAAGTCATGGGGGTCAAGAGGACAATAGCTGGAAAAGTCTTTGAGAGCTTGTCAGAGCAACACAGCAGTTCCTCACATCTGTCTCTGGTTTGCCAAAATCAAAGCCTTCACTACAAAACAGAAAAAATAGTAGTATAGAAATATACTTGCATCTACTCTGCTGTTGATTATGCATAGCAGTAGCAGTGGTTTTAAAATAAGATTGGATGCTTCCCCTAAATCTTTTCCTGAAAGTCATTCTTAAGGCTTTTACTCAATATAGTAAGCACTCAAAGAACAAATAAGCTGAAGTAGAATAATGTGGTTTTCTAGACACAGAGCTTGCTTTTTAAGTTTGCCTATCAGCATAGCTGAGAGCTTAGGAGGTTGCTTCATCTATTATTTTAGATCAGTAATGGGTAAAGGTAGAGATGTCTACCAACCTTCAGCTCTTTTCCATACCCCCACCCTTCTTTTTTTACTGCCTCTGGAAGTCTATAACAGGTGTATAAACAAAAAAGTGAGATATTTTCTACCACATAGTCTTTCTATCTGGTGTCCAAGCTGTATTCTATTAATTAGTTTGAAAGACTATACAGTGAGATGTGCAGTTTTCCCATTCCATTTTCGAAATGCTCTAACTTTTTAACCTGATGATACTATCTTTCTTTCAGTTATGACATGCACCGATTACATCCCTCGCTCATCCAATGATTATACCTCACAGATGTATTCTGCAAAGTAAGTTGAATAATTGTTTCCAAAATGCATATGCTTTTTCTGTAGATTCATTGCAAAATTTAATATTATTTTTCCTCTAAAATAATAGATATTTAAATTATTTTTACTTCTCTTATTCTATCATCATTCCAATTTTTAATTCCCTCTAAATATAGTCTATGTAGTATCCTTTTAAAAAGTAGATAGTTGCCTGTAATGGATCATTTTACACAAAAGCTTACTCTAAAATGAGTAGGCACTGAACATGCAAAATAGTGTTAGTGATTAACCATATCATTGATTGACCTCTGGTCATTCTCTCTGTCCTGTACCTTGACATATGGCATACAGATTAATAAAAACAAGACTGGATTTCTCAGTCCAATCTGTGTTCAGGTTTTTTTTCTTTTTTTCTTTTTTTGAAGACAGAGTCTGGCTCTGTCATCCAGGCTGGAATACAGTGGCACCATCTTGGCTTACTGCAACCTCCACCTCCCAGGTTCAAGTGATTCTCCTGCCTCAGCCTCCTGAATAGCTGGAACTATCGGCATGCCACCATGCCCAGCTAATTTTTGTATTTTTTAGTAGAGATGGGGTTTCACCATGTTGGCCAGGCTGTTTTCAAACGGCTGACCTCAGGTGATCTGCCTACCTACCAAAGTGCTGGGATTACGGGCATGAGCCACCACGCCTGGCCTGTGTTCAGTTTCTTGATTGAGGAATGTCCTCAGAGTAGAACTGGGCTTGAAGTTAGATAGGTTTGGTGGGAAAGTCACTAAGAGGTTATGTTTTGGGCCTTCATGGGGTAATATCAGCATTAATATCAGCCAAGTTACTCATCTGCAAGGTGGGTAGGTGCAGAACAGTGTGTATACCAAGCTACCTATTGTGCATAATAAAGAGTGGACCTATGCATACAAAGACACATACAAGTGCATTTATTAAGCCAGGATATATTCTTACGTGCTTACAGCTGCTGGATACATAAAGAAACCGGTAACAAAAGCAAGAGATACTTTATGGGGCTGTTATAAAAAGGAAACTGTCTTTCTTTTCCTGGTTATGTCCATTTTTACCTTTTGAATTTTGCATTAGTTAAAAAATAAAAAGTCAACCCAATGAGTTCTTCTAATTTTAATCTGGTATTAACACTAATGGTGTGCTTGGGCTAATCATTTTCATGTGACTTTCTCCTGTGAAATGACTGAATCTATTCTCTGAGATTATTATGAAGAAATTAGATACTAAATGTGAAAACACATTTGAGCTTTGGGCTACAAAGACTCTGCATGAAAAAGGACATTATGGTCTTTACCATATCTGGAGATTAATCCATTTAAGGTAACTAAGATTTAAATCATTCCCATGAGACCTGAGTAACAACTCTAACCTGAGCTATTTCCTGGACTCAGATCTGGCTAAGAAGAATAGACATTTTTAGAATCTACTGAAATGTGGATATGTTGCAGATTCCAAATTCATTTATTCATTCAGAAAGTATTTGCATACCTGCTACATTCAGAATACCTTATTAGCTATACCGTCTATCTTAATTCAGACCTCTTTATTACTTATCTGAACTATTTTTTTAGCTGGATCTCCATTTCCAGTTTCTCCTCCCTTTCTAAACAATTTTACAAAGCATTGTCAAAATAATCTTTATTAAAGAACAGCTCTGATCTTGTCACTCTTTGCTCAATAATTTCAGTGGCTCTCAGTTTCAGATTTGCCTTTTAGCCTAGCATTCAAGGTCTTTGCTTCCTTTATCTCACTACTTCTCTTAATATACTTCCCTCAGTTATCTATGCTCTTTGCAGGCTGAAGCCCTTGCTTTCCTTCCTCTGTTCCCTGGCAGGACTTTTTTCTTATCCTAGAACACCCTTTCTCTCCCAATTCTGTACCTCTTATCTACTCAGCTATTATATCACTTCTTTATGGCCTTTCTTCATTTTCCTCTTCCCCCAAAGGTGAAAAAAAAGTTTCCCCTTTAAAACACCCCCTGCCGCCCCCGCCATATTTTATTATGCTTACATGGTACAAATAGCATTTTCTTTTTTATGTTATATATACAGTGTAACTCACCACATGAAATAATTGGTATCAGTGCAATATCATGGATGAAATGGTTATATCTGCTAGCTACTGTAAAGTACCAGGAGTTTCACTGCTGAAATCTCTAGCTATCGCTGATATGGTGGCACCAACTAGTGGCAATATGCCCTGACTTAAATATCATTGAGGAGATTGAGTCCTGTCTGGAACTTCCCAGACTTTGTTACTTACCTGGGTTCTGTTTTGTAGGCTTGATTTAAGGATATTGGAACCCATCTCTACTTCTGTTTTTTTGGTGTGTTTGCTTGCCTTTTCTCCACCAGCCTCACCCTCTTTTCCAGTCTTACTTTCCCTCTCAGAACTTTAGTTTGGTTCAAGGGGTAGAGTGGAGAATGAGAACCAATTGCCAATCTTGTTCTATCTAGTTTTCTATCGTATTAGGATTTTATTCTAGATGTAGGCTAATGGAATGAACAAGTTTAATCCATCCTTGTGTCTCACATAGGGCCATGATTGTAGCACACTAGAAATATTTGTAGGATAATTGGAACTTGGAGGGATGTTTGAAACTTAAATTTTTCATAAAATTGTTCCTTGGGTTGATGATAGTAGAACCTGGATTAGGAAAAGCTTCTACTTTCTGATCATAAGAGCCATTTTAGGCTGGGCACAGTGGCTCACCCCTGTAATCCCAGCACCTTGGGAGGCCGAGGCGGGTGGATCACTTGAGGTCAAGAGTTCGAGACCAGCCTGGCCTACAAGGATGAAACCCCATCTCTACTAAAAATACAAAAATTATCCAGATGTGGCGGTAGGTGCCTGTAATCAATCCCAGGTACTTGGGAGGCTGAGACAGAAGAATTGCTTGAACTGGGGAGGCGGAGGCTACAATTAGCCGAGATCATGCCACTGCACTCAAGCCTGGGCAACCGAGCAAGACTGTCTCAAAAATAAAAAATTTTTGCCGGGCGCGGTGGCTCAAGCCTGTAATCCTAGCACTTTGGGAGGCCGAGACGGGCGGATCACGAGGTCAGGAGATCGAGACCATCCTGGCTAACACGGTGAAACCCCATCTCTACTAAAAAATACAAAAAACTAGCCGGGCGAGGTGGCGGGCGCCTGTAGTCCCAGCTACTCGGGAGGCTGAGGCAGGAGAATGGCGTAAACCCAGGAGGCGGAGCTTGCAGTGAGCTGAGATCTGGCCACTGCACTCCAGCCTGGGCGACAGAGCGAGACTCCGTCTCAAAAAAAAAATTTTAAAAAGAGCCATTTTATGTGGAAGATTAGTCTCCTTGTTGCAGATTCTTTGCCGTTAGTGGTGGTAGCTCTTTTACCTATTTTTCATTACTAAAGTAAATCACACAAAAGTTTTTGTTTTCTTGAAATTTTCTAGACCTTATGCACATATTCTCTCAGTTCCTGTTTCGGAAACTGCTTACCCTGGGCAGACTCAATACCAGACACTACAGCAGACTCAACCCTATGCTGTCTACCCTCAGGCAACCCAAACGTATGGACTACCTCCTTTTGGTAAGGCACTCTATTGTAAACAATTTCTAAGAATGTTGATTTTATTCCCCAGAAACTTTGATCAGCCATGCATCATTCTTTACAGAGCACTTAGTTACATATGTGGTTGGGTATGCAACTTTGCAACAGTATGTTTGATGTATGTAATAAAAAAATCGTAGTTTTTTAGTACTCATTTAGCTATTTTGTATGTTCTAAGTCTTGACCCTGAAGCTTGGAAACTTTAAGTGTTTGGTAAATTCTTTGAGGATTTGCTATTGATTTAACTTACTTTATATACAATATAATATGGTACTATCATTAGGAAAGCATAATAAATATATTTCGAGGTAACCAATTTCTTGCTAAAACCAGGTAGTCTGAATATGTATCATAGTTTGCTCTGTGGGGTTTTTTGTTTGTTTGTTTGTTTTTGTGTGTTTTTTTTTTTTTGGCCAATTTCTCCCTCTCCTTTCTCCCCTAACCCCACCTAAAACTGATCAGATATTGTTCTGCTGAACCGAAAAGTCATTTTAGAATGCCAGAAATCCCCAATTTTCTTATAACCTTATGTGCCTAGGGAGTTATTTTCATTGGTTTTAGGTGTCTTGGACATGAACTATAAATTAAAATGATTTATCAGATGTCCCTTTAAGGTTCTTTGGGTGCTTAATATCTGTGCTTATTTTTCTGTGTGTGTAAATGCAGTGTGCTTCATTGCTCCTTCCCTGCTTTCCTGAAATGGGTGTCAGAAAATTAAAGGATACTGTATTATTTAAAAATATGTAATATATAACAAAAATATATTTCTGTAGACTTTATTTAATCAAGCTATGAATTAGAAAAGTTTTCCAGACAGATCACCACACAGATTCTGGATGTATTAATGTACCTGCTTCTAGTTTCCACATTCCTGTTTCTCCTGAGCCTCTTGGCTACTCTTTTATGATATTGTCAGTCTTCTTACTTTTAGGCTTGTTAGAATTCTTTGGCTCCTGGTAACTGCTAGAAATAAGAATTGGGAGTTATGTTTAATAATAGTGGGGTTGATAACTTCATGTGAGATGGAAAACAAATTCTCTTGTTTCCTCATTTGTACATCCATATTTCCATTCCTGTTAGTACCAGCCAGCATACTCAGATCTTGTATTTATGATATGATTAACCAGCCAACACTGAATGGACCTTTTGAAAGGAGACCCTTCTGTGAATATGTTTGTGTTGATTTCTTTTTGGTTATTTAAAGCTGATTTTTCAACAGATGACTAATAATAGGCTAGCAATTATAATTATTTTCACATAGTTTTTTAAATCTTCTGTTTTGATTTGAATTACTAGCAAGCCCAAGCTGTTTACAACAGTTGATCATTCCTGCTGTTCAATATTAAATACAACTCCTATTATATCTCTGAGCATGATTTATGGAGTACCTAAGATAATTCTGTGTGCATATGGATCCTAGATATAATTAATTTTTTAAATGATCACTGTATTTCCCTTAAATTATTATTATTTCAAGACAGAGTCTCGCTCTGTGCACTACCAAGCCTGCCTAATTTTTGTATTTTAGTAGAGACAAGGTTTCACCATGTTGGCCAACTGGTCTGGAACTCCTGGCCTCAAGTGATCTGCCCAGCTTGGCCTGCCAAAATGCTGGGATTACAGGCCTGAGCCACCATGCCCAGCCCGCTTTGGACAGGTCACTTGAGACCAGGAGTTCAAGACTAGCTTGGCCAACATGGTGAAACCCTGTCTCTATTAAAAATATTTAAAAAATTAGCCAGGCATGGTGGTAGGCACCTGTAATTCCAGCTACTCAGGAGGCTGAGGCATGAGAATCACTCGAACCTGGGAGACAGAGGTTGCGGTGAGCCGAGATGGCGCCACTGCACTCCAGCCTGGGTGACAGAGCAAGACTGTCTCAAAAAAAAAAAATAATAGTAATGATAATAATAATAATACATTAAAAAAGAAAAAAATTCTGTAAAGTAAATAGATCTCTGTTAAAACCTTGAAGGATACATGTTTATATTGTATGTTGGTAATACTGTTAATAACAGGCTCCTTTAATAATCTGGTTTTGTTTAATATTTGAGGGCAAGGAAGACTTGTGTTTCATAATTTCTTCTATCAGTAATTCAGAGAGAGATAATCATTAGCTTAAATTTGACTTTAAGTAATGTATGAGACTTACTGGAGAGAGATTTTGGTTGGGGTAATGTGAATGATAGAGATGGCATATTCTCACAATTTACCAGAGAAATTATAAGAGAGGTTTATAAAACTTTTAAAAGTGACTGTATTTTGAGTTTTATCATGTGGCTTTTTTTGGTAATGTGTTGAATTAAGTAGGAGAAAACACTTGATTTCTTTTTTTCGAAATCAAGATTTTGGTACGTCATGTCATCTTAGTGCTGCCTATTTTCATATTCGCTAATTTGTTTTATTTCAGATGCAAATAGGGCTTCAGAAAAATTCATTATAATAATATTACCTTATCTCTATTATTTACTATAACAAGCTGTGTGCTAAGAATAAGTATTTCACACTTTATAGTATTGTCTCATTTAATCCTCAGAACAGTCGTAAGAGGTAAGTGCTAGCTTTATCCCTTTTTATAGGGGAAAAACTGACAGTTAAATCATGTGCCCAAAGTTCATACAATTAGTAAATGCCTGGGATTATAATTGAACCCCGGTTTGTTTCATTCCAGAAATGCTCATAACTTTAGGTCTGTATCAAAAAGATGGTCTCAGAGTTGAGTTTGAAATTAAAAAGCTTCCTCCTCTTGAAGAAAGGAGAAAAGACTAGAAGAAATCTAAGAAGACTATATGATGAGTAATCTTTTAAAGTAAAGAAATACTGATCATATTCTTTCCAGAGCTGTATACAAATGGGGTGGGATGGCAGAAAGGAGATTAGAAGTTTAACTTCTAGGAATCTGAAGGAGTATGTGTAAGGAAAAGGGTACTTGTTTAATGTTAGTGGGATTCAAAAAATATGCCTTTAGGTGCCAACTGTTCTGATTTCTTTTAAAAGAACTTTAATGTGAGTTGGAGGAGTGGGTGATATGCATTAAGAGCCTTAAGGATGTTCATTTCCCTCAGTAATTTCACTTCTGGGAATGTATCCTATGGAACTAGTTAGAGATACCCACAAAAATGTGCTGACCAACATATTCATTGAAGCATTATTTATAATGTGAAAAAATTGAATATTGAGGTATGTGTTACATTGTATATGACTACTGCATAGCCATTATAAATCATATTCTTAAAAAATATTTAGGGTCTTGAGAAAACAGTATATTATTAATTGAAAAAAGCAGTATATAATAACGAAAACACAATGTTGTAATACCAGTTTAGTATTTTAAAAAATATGTGCATACCCAGGTATGGTAGTGCATGCCTATAGTTCCAGCTACTTGGGAGACTGAGGTAGGAGGATCGCTTGAGCCCAGCAGTTCTGGGCTACAGTGCACTATGCTCATTGGGTATCTGCACTAAGTTCAGCACCAGTGTGGTGACCTCCTGGGAGTGGAGGACCACCAGGTTGCCTAAGGAAGGGTGAACTGGCCCAGGTTAGAAGCAGCAGGTTAAAACTCCAGTGCTGATCAGTGGTGGGAGCATGCCTGTGAATAGCCACTGCACTCTGGTGTGGACAATATAGTGAGACCCTGCCTCTAAAAAAAAAAAAAAGAAAAAAAATTGTGCCTAAAGAATAATTGGAAGCAAAAAAAGTGGCTGTTTTTCCTACAGATATTTCAAAAAATATATACATATACTTTGTTTATAATCAGGAAAAGTACTTACATTAAATTACTTACTATTTATAATAGCTTATCCAAATGAGCTGCTGAATCAGCAAGCCAAAATGTCCTTTCATGTGCTTTTTCTAGCATTGGTGTATACTTTAGTTCCTCACCAGACTAATCTCTAAAGATCACTATATGCGTTACTATAAATTGAACTGATGAGATTAGTTTGGATAGTGAGTAATCAATAGTGAAGTACTTGTGCTGAGAAACTTGGGTAGAGTTTGTGATAAGACCCCACTCTGGGGGCAGCGGGAAAGCACTCAGAGACAGACTTGCTTTCCCATTGTTAACCTGACAGTTTCTCTACAGCAGGCTCTTGATACTTAAAAGTACTTAAGAAAGTTGATAGTTGTTGGCGTAGAGCAGTGGACTGGGAGTCAGGCAATTAGGGTTTGGTTTCCTTGTTTGCTATGAGCAGTAGTGCTGTGGAGTCAAACCACTGGGTCATCATGCTGCCTATTATCTGGAATTCTGGGAGGGGTGCTTTTAGAGGAAGATGATTTGCATGTCTGAAGAGCCAGGTCTACAGTGATGCTGGAGGCACTGTCCATATTGTCTTTTATTCCTAATAAAATAATTATATGTTAAACATCTACTTTGTGTTTCTGGCCAAAGATATTCACAACTAGCTATCTCCTACTTATTTTGGACATTTGTGTTCTAATTTTTGATCTTATAAGAGGGAGACTGTCAAAACATCCTCAGTTGATACTATTGTTAATAATAACGTATTATTTTCATATAGTATAAAAATATGTTTATAAATCTAACCCCTTAGGGTCAAAACCTATTTGGAAAAAGAAATCACAGTGATGACAATAAATCTGAAAGTTATTGTGACATTGAAAAAGCAATTTGTTTACCAAAAAGTGTGATACACAACCAGCAGGAATCATATCACTGATACTCACATTTTACATCATAAATGTTTAAAAAATGATATTCCCAAATATTTTTATTGTTGAAAATCAAACATAGCAAGAATCTTAATTATGGCTAATCTGGACAGGACATATTTAAATAATCATGAATTATGATAGGGCAAATGCTTCTAATTCATGCTACCAATATCAGTATTCCTCAGTCTCTTAAAATAAGTTATTTCATGTGATTAATAGATGAGAAAAAAATATTACATTTTCTTTTTATGCATTAAGAGTTTGGGGCAAAGCCGGGTGCAGTGACTCATGCCTATAATCCCAGCACTTTGGGAGGTCAAGTCAGGAGGATCATTTAAGGCCAGGAGTTTGAAACCAGCCTAGGCAATATGACAAAACCTCGTCTCTGCAAAAATACAAAAAATAGCCAGGCGTTGTGTGCCTGTGGTCCCAGCTATTCGGGGGTTTGAGGCAGGAGGATCCCTTGATCCCAGGAGGTTGAGGCTGCAGTGAGCTGTGATTGTACCACTGTCCTACAGCCTGGGCAATAGAGCAAGACCCTATCTCAAAAAACTTAAAAAGTGATGATCATATCCCACTATTGGTCTTTTTAAGACTTTCACATTTCTCTTTACTATTCCTAAATGTACTTATCAATAAATTGGACAAATCTGAGTTGCACTGAAGTATCTCAGTGCCCTGGTGAAGCAGAGGTTCTCATTCTCAAAGTATTATATTTTTTATTGCATATATCTGTTCATTGGCTATAAATTCAGTCACTCCTAGTTTATCAGAGTAGGAGCAAATAAATGATATGAGTTAATGTTGAGTTTGAAGTCATGGCTAACCTTAGTACTGATGTCATACATGGAATGTGTTTGGTTGATGAACCTTCTTAGACCTAATTATCAGCTTCAACTACACTAACCCAGTAACCATAGCTATTCAGAACACAGTGAACAACCAGGCATTAAGATTTTTTGGGCCTGGCGTGGTGGCTCACGCCTGTAATCCCAATACTTTGGGAGGCCAAGGTGAGTGGTTTACCTGAGGTCAGGAGTTCGAGACCAGCCTGACCAACATAGTGAAACCCCATCTTTACTAAAAATACAAATTAGCTGGGCATGGTGGTGCATACCTGTAATCCCAGATACTAGGGAGGCTGAGGCAGGAGAGTTGCTTGAACCTGGGAGGAGGAGATTGCAGTAAGCTGAGATCATCATGCCGCTGCAGTCTAGCCTGGGCAAAAAAAAGTGAAACTCCATCTCAAAAAAAAAAAAACCAAAAAAAAAAAAAGATTTTTTTTTTTAAAAAGTAGGCTTTTGTGCAGCCAAAATTATCACCAAAACCATGCACTTGAGTGTTTCGCTCATAAAGAATATCCTTGGGCTCTCATGCAGATGCAAAGCTTTGTTTATGGTTGCCTAGTTTATTGCAAATTAAAAGGCAGATATAGCCAAGGAAGTCAAGAAGCGACAGACCACAGAGAAAAAACAGTGAAATTAGAACCTAAAAATCAGAACTATAATTAAGTTCTGTTTAGTACTAAACAATTGTCTTTACACATCACAATAGCCTCTGCGGTATCTCTGTAATATATATAGCACAGCACAGTTTTTATTTTTGAAACAGTAACTGAGAAAATCTAAAGGTATGTGTGTTATTTCCTCCCTGCTAAGAAGGAAGGAAAGGATATAAATATATTTTAGAAAGATTGTCACTCAGGAGCATTATGATAAAAAGAAAGTAAAAATGAACAGCTATGATGTTTGTCAGTATGAGATAGATTTATATGTTCTGACTTGGAAAGATGAATCTTGAGGTATTATGTGGAAAAGCAAATTATGTATACTGGGTATAAAACAGTCGTTGGCTGGCAGTGGCTCACACTTATAATCCCAACACTTTAAAAAGCCAAGGTGGAGGATTGCTTGAGGCCAGGAGTTCAAGACTGGCCTGGGCAACGTGGCGGGACCCACCTCTACAAAAAATTAGCCAAGTAAGGTGGCACACGCCCATAGTCTCAGCTACTCCTGTGGCTGAGGCAAGAGGCTTGTTTGAGCCTAGGTGACAGAGGAAGACCCTGTCTCTTAACAACAGCAACAACAACAAAAAACCACAATCCCATTTTTGTTAAAAAAGAAGATTAGTGAATACATAGAAGAAATCTGGACTGAGTGTAGTGGCTCATGCCTATAATCCCAGCACTAAAGGAGGCTGGGGCAAAAGGATCGTGTGAGGCCTGGAGTTCAAGACCAGCCTGGGCAACAGAGCAAAACCCTATCATATTTAAAAAAAAAAAAAAGAAAAAAACGTGCAGGTTTGAACATAAAGTTTATTTAAAAAAAAAAAAAAAAAAAAAAAGGAAGAAGAAATCATCTGGGTGACTCTTCTACAAACTGTTAATAGTGGTTAAGTCTGGATGATGGGGTTATATATGACTGTATTTTTTTTCTAAATTATGTATTTCTGTAATGCTTTTAATTTACAAAATAAGCAGGTATGTCTTTCCTAATCAGAAGAAACAAAAGTGACAAAATAACCAGCTTAAGAAGGCAGAGAAGTATTTAATATATTTTAGAAAAATTTGGTCCTTGTTTAATGGGTAAGTGGATTTTAAACTTATATGGAATGTCTCCTACCTTGACAGTTTGGATAAATTATTTATCACTGTACATGGACATCAGGCAGTCTTTATAACAGATACTCCAGTTGGGTGTCAATAACTCTTTTTTTCTGAATCCTGGTCAGTTTCCCCCAATCATTGAAATGAATTTATATACATATTGGGATTTGTGGCAAGCTTTTTGTTTCTTTGCCCTTATCCCCTAATTCTTTGAAAGTGTTATTTGCTTGTGGTGTATTAAAAGTGGGAGATTCAATAATTTTCTTTTACAAGCAAATTTATTTTTAAGATTTAGATTTTAAACCTACTGGCTGATATTTGAAAGCATAACCATGCTCCTCAGTCCCAGTGTATTGTTTGTAATTGGTCCAATTTATCTGATTCAGGTGCATTGTGGCCAGGTATGAAACCTGAAAGTGGTTTAATTCAGACTCCATCTCCAAGTCAACACAGTGTTCTTACCTGCACTACAGGGTTAACCACAAGCCAGCCAAGCCCAGCACATTATTCTTATCCCATTCAAGGTAAATAGGCATGGTTGTGTGTGTGTTTTTAAATTATTATTATTGTTTCTTGCTTTTAATCTACCTGTATCTCCAAACAAACAAATTGGATAATACAGGAGCTCTGTCTTCTAAAATAGAAAGGGGGTGATACTTGGATTTGTGCATGCTTTTTGTGTTTGGCAAACCACAGCTTAGGAGTGTGGTTTATAAGTAGTTTAGCCTTTGAATGTGAGCTGCTTAATAGAATTGAAGCCTTCCCTTTTGCATGTTGGTGTCCAGAAAACCCCTTGATTTTGTTCTAGTCTATTTTCACTGACATTTTGTCCTATAAATGAGCGGAAGACTCCATGGGTTGGAATTTTGCTGACCTGTATGAATTGTCATAGCGGTATGTGAGGTGTGTGCTGCTTTTCTGCTGTGTCTTTATCACACTTATACCCCGTTTACTACTTGATGAGAGCATTTCTCTTGCTCAAGAAGTTCATTCTTGTTTCTCTTTCAGGATAAAAAGCATAGTATTAAAGCTTAAGCTCTAAACATCTTTACCTTCCAAGTTCTTCCTGTAACAGAGTTAGAATTATGACAGGACTATTAGGAAAGAAGACAAAAAACTCAAAAGGCACTATGGAATTCATTGTCTATTCTTCCAAATCCAGTGCAGGCAATTTGTCATTGCTCCAGACTGGGACTAGTATCCTTGTACCTGGCTTCTCATCTGCCTCTTTTCTCATGATATTTCCTAGCTTTTAAATTTTATTTCTTATAAAATGGACAGTAGAGGGATTAGTATAGGACCTCAGAAACCTATCTGAGGTACTCTTAATGTATACGCTTTGGTGATAAAAAAAAGTTTTAATGTAGATTAATTAGATTTTGATTTTCAGTTTTAACTGTTTTCAGAAATGTTTGAAAACTACTTCTCCTTGGTCCAGTGGAAACAGAACTGGTCTCTATGTTCTGAGACCTTCCTCTGAGCTACCTTTACCTCCTGTTGTTTACCAAGTCCCCTCTTTTCTTCACTTGTTTCCTCCTCTTTTTTTTTTTTTCTCCCCTCGTCCTCTCCCCCTTCTTTCTTTCTAAGATGGAAACAAACCAGGAGGGAGAAACTGGAGAGAATGACTTTGCCTGTCTTCTCCATCACTCCCTTTCATTTTTATAGAGTATTTCTCTATGGTTTTTTGTTTTGTTTTGTGACAGAGTCTCACTCAGTTGCCCAGCTGGAATGCAGTGGAGCGATCATGGCTCACTGCAGCCTTCACCTCCCGGGCTAACGTGATCCTGTCACCTCAGCCTCTCCAGTAGCTGGGACTGCAGGTGTGCACCACCACACCCAGCTACTTTTTTCTACTTTTTTTTTTAGAGGTGGGATCTCACTGTGTTGCCCAGGCTGGTCTTGAACTCCTGGGCTCAAGCAATCCTCCTACCCCAGCTTCCCAAAGTGTTGAGATTATAGATATGAGCCACCACACTTGGCCTCATATTTCTCTATGTTGATAGGCCTTTTGGGTTCAACCACAGGTAAGTCTAGTTGCCAAGTCTCTTCTAAACAGGTATATCTCTGATAACTTATACCTAGGTTGTGAAAGAAGACCAAGGGTTCTCTTAATGCTCTACCAAAATGTAAAACCACCGTTCCTCTGTAGTTATGTCTAGAATTTGAGGAACGTGGTAGCTATGCTTATTTCTCTCTCGTAAAACAAGAGGAATCACCTCTTTGGGGTCTGTTAGGACCCACTGCTTTAAAACAGTCATGAGGCCAGGCGCGATGGCTCACGCCTGTAATCCCAGCACTTTGGGAGGCTGTGGCAGGCGGATCACCTGAGGTCAGGAGTTGGAGACCAGCCTGACCAACGTGGAGAAACCCAATCTGTACTAAAAATACAAAATTAGCCGGGTGTGGTGGCGCATGCCTGTAAGCTACTCAGGAGGCCCAGGTAGGAGAATCACTTGAACCCGCGAGGCAGAGGTTGCAGTGAGCTGCGATCGCACCATTGTACTCCAGCCTGAGCAACAAGAGTGAGCCTCTGTCTCGAAAAAATAAATGGAAATTTTAAAAATTGAGAGTCGTGAAAATATCCCTTAAACTTCACTAACCACTGTTCTTATTTGTTATCTATTATAACATTTTTTCCTTTGGATTGGCTAACCTGATTTCCTTCATTTTGCTATTAATGACAATTGCAGGTATTTATGAAGTGCTTACTATACTCTTGACGTTTTTCTAAGCCGTGGATAGATATTGCTCATGTAATCCTCACAACAATCCAAACCTCATTTTACAGAGGGGGAGCCTGAGGCACAGAAAAGCTAAGTAGCTTATCCATAGTCCCAAAATTAGCAAGTAATTAAGAAGGCAGGACATTAGCTGGGCATTCTGACCCCACAGCATGAGTAAAATATTTATGCTTTTCAGTATTGAGGTCATGGTATCAATATCAACTCTCCCATAATTGAGAACCTATACTAACAAATATCTAAATTCACTTATCCTCCGTTTTTCTGGTTAATCTATTGGCCCATTTTCTGGTTAATAGCACAGGGTAGCAATTAAGGCAGAAGTTAACCATTAAGTTATCAATTTTTGCCATTTATTCTGATGAAAAAATTATTAGAAAAACAGTTGGCTGAAATGAAACGTGTATTATTGGTATTAAATTACTTAAGTTCACCACTGTCAGTATTACTCTCCTTGCTCCTACTTTTCCCTTCCCTTTTAGCATGGATAATGAATGTTAGCTATCCAGGGCTGTTTCTTTCCCCCTGCATAACTGCCCAATTTTTTTAAGTTTACACCCCAAGCATTCTTCAATTGACAGCAGCCCATCCTCCGTGGGGGAGTTAGGGAAATTATCTCAAAAACCTAATCTGCTTCTGGCTTAATTAACTCTAATCAGAACCTTTTCTTTAGTTTGTACTTCAGTGGTACCATAATGAGAAGAACTGCCTTTGTTTGCTCATAAAAATGTTTTGAATGAGTAGATCTGACTTCTGTAGTATCATCCTTTTCCTAGAGTATCTGTTGACTATGTGGCCTTATCTTTGGTCATTTTCTTCAGCTGAGATGTTTTAATTGGTTAAATAATATTCAAGTGGCAAAATTAATTTCAGAAATTTCAAAATTAATTTTAATTATATATATTTTTTGAGATTGAGTCTTGCTCTGTTGCCCAGGCTGGAGTGCAGTGGCGTGATCTCGGCTCACTACAACCTCTGCCTCCCGGGTTCAAGGAATTCTTGTGCCTCAACCTCCCGAGTAGCTGGGATTATAGGCACCCACCACCACGCCCAGCTAATTTTTGTATTTTTAGTAGAGACAGGGTTTCATCATGTTGACCAATCTGGTCTCGAACTTCTGACCTCAAGTATCTGCCTTCTTCAGCCTCCCAAAGTGCTAGAATTACAGGCATGAGCCACTGCGCCCTGCCTAATTCAATCTTTTTTTTTTTTTTTTTTTGAGACGGAGTCTCACTGTCACCCAGGCTGGAGTGCAGTGGCGCCATCTCAGCTCACTGCAAGCTCCACCTCCTGGGTTCACGCCATTCTCCTGCCTCAGCCTCCTGAGTAGCTGGGACCACAGGTGCCCGCCACCATGCCCGGCTAATTTTTTGTATTTTAGTAAAGATGGGGTTTCACCATGTTAGCCAGGATGGTCTCGATCTCCTGACTTTGTAATCCACCCACCTCAGCCTCCCAAAGTGCTGGGATTACAGGTGTGAGCCACTGCGCCTGGCCCTAATTCAATCTTAATGAATGTCTTTGTACTCTAGTATCATTGGCAACACACAATAATCTATCTTTGACC
Organism: Colobus angolensis palliatus; assembly: GCF_000951035.1. Classification (NCBI taxonomy): domain Eukaryota; kingdom Metazoa; phylum Chordata; class Mammalia; order Primates; family Cercopithecidae; genus Colobus; species Colobus angolensis. The sequence continues at coordinate 13,009,855 of NW_012117376.1, forward strand.
AGGAGATTTTTTTTTTAATTTTATTAATAGGTTTTATTTATTTATTTATTTATATTTTAATTTTTATTTTTTTGAGACAGAGTCTTGCTCTGTCACCTAGGCTGGAGTGCAGTGGAGTGATCTCAGCTTACTGCAACCTCCACCTCCCAAGTTTAAGCGCATCTTCTGCCTCAGCCTCCCGAGTAGCTGGGATTACAGGCACATGCCACCATGCCCGACTAATTTTTGTATGTTTAGTAGAGATGGGGTTTCACCATGTTGGCCAGACTGGTCTCAAACTCCTGACCTCAAGTGATCCACCTGCCTCGGCTTCCCAAACTGCTGGGATTACATGTTTGAGCCACCGTGGCTGGCCTAGACTTTATTTTGTATTAATAATTTTAGATTTACAGAAAAATTGAGCAGATAGTACAGAGAGTTCCCATATATCCCTCCTCCTGCACAGTTTCCCGTTATTAACATCTTATGTTACTATATTAAACTTGTTATACTTAATGAACCAGTATTAGTATATTATTATTAACTAAGTCCGTTGTTTATTTGGATTTCCTGTGTTTTTATATGATGTCCTTGTTCTGTTCCAGGATCCCATCCAGGATACTACATTACATTTAGTTATCATGTCTCCTTAGGCTCTTCTAGACTTTGTAGTTTCTCAGACTTTTCCTTGCTTTTAATGACCTTGACAGTTTTGAGGAGTCCAGGTATATTTTAAGATGACCCACTCTTAGAATTTGTCTGATTTTTTCTCATGATTATGATGGGGTTATGGATTTTAAGGAGGAAGGTCCCAAAGGTAAGGTGCCTTACTATCATCATTATTCATGACTCTTGATATTGACCTTGATTATCTAGTTGAAGTAGTGTTTGTCAGTTTTCTCCATAAAGTTATTCTTTCCTCCCTTTCTGTACTGTATTCTTAGATAGAAGTCACTATGTGCAGCCCACAGTTAAGGAATCATGCTGCCCCTTCTTTAGGGTAGAATATCTACATAATGTATTTGGAATTCTTCTGCCCAGATTTGTCTCTTCTCCCCAATTTGTTAATTTTTTCAGTCATTTGTTTATGGACTCATAGATATTTAATTTATACTTTGGGTTATAATCCAATACTACTTTATTTATTTTGTTTCAGTTTGGCCACTAGGAGCTCTTTCAGTTGGCTCCTATGCCTTTTGACATACTCCCATTTTTTTTAGTTTTTGGTTGGTTTTGTTTCTTTTTTCCCCCAGCACTTCCTTACTTCCTGGCACTACAAGATGCTCCAGGCTCACCTTGTATATTACCTATTCAAGTCCTATTATCAATCATTTTTTTTTAAGGAGTCCTGGTTCCTTTTATTGGAAAGAATGGTATTCAAAACCAAGATCTGGGCTTCCAGCCTGGGCAACATGGCAAAACCCTATCTCTACAAAAAATATAAAAATTAGCCAAGTATGGTGGTACGTGCCTGTCGTCCCAGCTACTTGGGAGGCTGAGGTGGGAGGATTGCCTGAGCCTTAGGAGGTCGAGGCCGCAGTGAGCTGTGATTGTGCCACTGAACTCCAGCCTGGGTAACAGAGTGAGACCCTGTCTCAAAAAAAAGATCTGAGCTTGAGGGATGCTAATTGCTACTGGGGTGTCGGTGACATTTATTTTAGGCTTTCTCAGCTGACAGAGCAAAGAAATATATGTGGATATACTAACCTATGTAAATACCCGTATCTATAAATATTTCTGTATGTTATAATCTGTATCTGTGTTAAGTTAAACATGAGTTCTTACTGATTTCTTGAGCTCTGATCCATTATTACATAGATAATTCTATACCCAGTCCATTGTTGATCTGTAAATCTCCACTCCAGCAATAAGAATCTTTTAGGCCGGGTGCGGTGGCTCACGTCTGTAATCCCAGCACTTTGGGAGGCCGAGGCGGGTGGATCACAAGGTCAGGAGATCAAGACCATCCTGGCTAACACAGTGAAACCCCATCTCTACTAAAAAAATCAAAAAAATAACCCAGAGAGGTGGCAGGCGCCTGTAGTCCCAGCTACTCGGGAGGCTGAGGCAGAAGAATGGCATGAACCTGGAAGGCAGAGCTTGCAGTGAGCCGAGATCACGCCACTGCACTCCAGCCTGGGTGACAGAGCCAGACTCCGTCTCAAAAAATAATAATAATCTTTTATTAGAAGATTTTTATTATTTTGATTTACTAAGCTCCTTGTGGGGAGCAGTGCTTGCAAATAGAAGGCACTCAATAAATATTTGATAAAGGATTAAGTGAACGAATGACCCACTTAGGCAATCAGTTTTAACCACAATGTGTACAGCTTCTACTGGATCAGGAATTGTCATTTATATTAGTCACATACTGAGAGTAAGTTTTAGGAACCCACCTGTCAACCTTTAGCAGAAAATAATGATTTTAGGCTGGGCGTGATGGCTCATGCCTGTAATCCCAGCACTTTGGGAGGCTGAGGTGGGTGAATCACTTGAGGTCAGGCGTTTGAGACCAGCCTGACCAACATGGTGAAACCCGTTTCTACTAAAAATACAAAAATTAGCTGGGAGTAGTGGCAGGCACCTGTAATCCCAGCTACTCGGGGAGGCTGAGGCATGAGAATCATCTGAACCCAGGAGGCAGAGGTTGCAGTGAGCCGAGATCATACTGCTGCACTCCAGCCGGGGTGATAGAGTGAGAGTGCGTCTAAAAAAAAAAAAAGAGAGAGAAGAATGATTTTGCCCTTCATGCTTAGTGCACACAAGATTGATGTATATGAATCCCACAAATATTTATTGACCATCACCTGCTATATGCCAGGTGCTTTACTAGATGCTGGAGATCATAAGACAGCAGGATTCTGCCTTGTTGGAGCTTACAGACTAGTGGGGTGGGAGGAGAAAACAAGCAAGTAAATACATAACAGATTTTGAACAGTGCTCTGAAAAAAAAATTGATTGCTGTAATTAAGAAAACAGAAAAGGTCTTGGTTTTAATAGAGAGGTTAAAGAGACCCTCTTTGAGGGAGTGAGTCATGCTGAGGAGCCATCATGCTAGGAGGGCAAGGTGGGTGGAGAGAACAGTCTAGGCAGAGAGAACAATATTGCAAAAGTCCTCAAATGATAAAGAGCTTGTCTGGTTTTAAGAAACTCAAAGAAAGCCGGTGTGAGCAAAAGAGGTAGAGTGACATGATCTAAAATTAGAGAGGTGGGTAAAAACTAAATCTTGCACAAACTTTTATGTGCCATTAATGCTTGAATTAACCTTTTAACTTTGTAGCACTGTTACTTAGTGCAGCTGTGCCACTTACCATTCTGTAACTGTGGTGTTCTGTTCAAAGCTATATCTGTATATTGTCTATATTAAGTGGATATTTAATGGGGCCTGGTTCTCAAAAGTGTTGTCTTTCAAGTTTTTGCAGCTCCATTGTCAAAACAGGAGTGATGGCTGTCCAAAAACAGTTGACCATGCCATTAGCATTTGGAGACCTAGCAGCCTTTAAATATATAGTAATAAGAGCCACCACTTGAGTTTTACTTGATTATCTAAATTTGTTGTTTTTGTTGCATAGTTCATTGTTGCTGCTTTTGTTTTTAAACCTGCAATTGAATATTATTTTTGCACGCACACAGACACACATGCACACACACACACACACACACACACACACACACACGATCTATATTTTTTAAAAAGTGCCTGGCTTTTTAGTCATAGCTGTATATGGGGTAGGGCAGGCAGTGGTTGTGTACATTTTTAGGTGAGTTTGTCTTGGGTTCTATGGTGGTTATAAGGGCCTAAAAAAATTACTTAATTATTGACTAACTTCCCTCACTAGAATTTAAACTCCTTGAGGGCCAGGACTTTGTCTTACTATTTTATCCTTAAGTGGCTGAAACGGTTTCTAGGCACATAGTTGACCCTGATATACTTAATGGGTTTGCTGAATGAATGAGTGGCACATGTTAGAAATAGTTTGGCTTAGTTGGAGAAAAAAAGTGTTATTAAGCCCTATGAACTTTCTGGGTCAGCAGACCAAGATCCTCTATAATAGAAACCAACTATTGCTCAGAGAAATTTGTGATTTTAGTAAAGTACTTGTTAAAAACTCAGAGTTCTATCAATGCTAATCAAGACATTAAACTTTCTAGCAGGAATATAATAAGAGTCTATGGCCAGTTGTTCTTAAGGTTTACCATTTTACCTCCAGTACAATTCATTAAGTGGTTTGAAAATTGTCAATCAGAGTACATTTTTCCCCGTTTATACAGAGATCAGATATGACTGAGTTGTACCTTCCACCATTATTAAGTTATGGAGAAGTGGCCGGGCGTGGTGGCTCATGCCTGTAATCCCAGTACTTTGGGAGGCTGAGTCCAGTGGATCAGCTGAGGTCAGTTCAAGACCAGCCTGACCAACATGGTGAAACCCATCTCTACTTAAAAAAAATACAGAATTAGCCGGGCTTGGTGGCACATGCCTGTAATCCCAGCTACTTGGGAAACTGAGGCAGGAGAATTCTTGAACCCAGGAGGCAGAGGTCGCAGTGAGCCGAGATTGCACCATTGCGCTCCAGCCTGGGCAACAAGAGTGATACTTGTCTCAAAAAAAAAAAAAAAAGAAAAAAAAAGAAGTTATGGAGAGGGTAGGACAGAATTAAAGATCAATAGGTGAAAAAGAGGATTGTATGCCAGGACCAGGGCCAGAAGAAAACTGAACTAAAAATGGACTTGCTGGGGAAGATAAACTTAAAATATTAAATCGATTCTTTATTTTATTTCCCACCTTAAATCACCTATGTTCAGTCTGTTTTATTGCAGGCCTGCCTAGGGTATGTACCAATAACAGCATCTGGAAACTATTCAAAATTATTTTCCCACAAGAATGATTAAAACCATTTACAGAGTCAGTTACCCTGTGTATTGTCATGTTTTGGCGCTTCCTCTTAGAAAAAAAAGGATGGGTTAAGCCACAGTAGAAAAGAAGGTGAATGTTGGTTGAAAGAAAATACCATCTGTAAAGTTAAAAAACCTATTTCATTTAGTTGTTATGTTTAAAAAAGTAAGCCCTTAAGAGTCCTTTAGTTCCCCTGAAGCAAAGAGTACTGTAGAAAATAAAGTTACTCTGGGGAGTTAGGAAATTTGTTTTTGTTTTTGTTTTTTTAATTTTTTTAAATTTATTTTTTGAGATGGAGTCTCACTCTGTCACCCAGGCTGGAGTGCAGTGGCGTGATCTCAGCTCACTGCAACCTCTGCCTCCCGAGTTCGAGTGATTCTCCTGCCTCAGCCTCCTGCATAGCTGGGATTACAGGCACACACCATCACACCTGGCTAATTTTTGTATTTTTAGTAGAGATGGGGTTTCACCATGTTGGCCAGGCTGGTCT
>NW_012117376.1:13015270-13032700 GCF_000951035.1 Colobus angolensis palliatus
CAGGTTCAAGCGATTCTCCTGCCTCATCTTCCCTAGTAGCTGGGACTACAGGCACACGCCACCATGCCTGGCTTATTTTTGTATTTTTAGTAGAGATGGGGTTTCACCATGTTGGCCAGGCTGGTCTCAAACTCCTGACCTCAGGTGATCCACCCACGTCAGCCTCCCAAAGTGCTGGGATTATAGGTGTGAGCTACCACACACCTAGCTGTAGTTAGGAAATTTGAACCCTAGCTTAGCTGCTGACCCTGAGGAAGAAGCACTGGATGAAGAATTGGGAGATCCAAGTTGTCATTTTGGTTATCTTCCATTAGTTTTGCTGTTGTGGACAAGTTACTTTAACTCTTCTTTGTCCTAGGTTCTTCATCTTAAAGCTGAGGTTGCAGCAATAGCTGTAACTGAACTTTCTTCTAGATTGTCTTCTAAGCAGAGTACCCTTAGGGAAAGGGATGAAAATTCTCTGATTTTGACCAGAGAGCACTTAAGTTTGTGTTCCATTTGTTCTCCTGCCCTGTTCTCAGTGGAAGTTTTCTTACTAATTTTCCCTCTGGGAGACTGTTGTTAATGGGACAGGTAGTCAGTTAGGTCTACCTGATGGTGAACCCATATGGTGTGTGCAACTGCAGTAGGAACCATGTCTAAGTGTGTTTATGATAAGTGAGGACAAGGAGTTTGAGAACGGTACTGATAATGTCAGTTACATTGTTCACCTGAGAAAAGTCACTGTGGTTAATGCTGGTCATTGAGATTTTGGTTAAAACCCTAGTAGAGTGAACCTATGATAGAAGCTTAAAACTTAACCCAAATTACTTGTCTTTGTCTTTTATGTTTATTGTTTTATATGAATGGAAATCAGCATTTTCTTTCTTTATTTTTTTTAATTTTTTTTGAGACAATAGTCTTGCTCTGTCACCCAGGCTGGAGTGCATTGGTGCGATTTTGGCTCATTGCAACCTCCACTTCCTGAGTTCAAGTGATTCTTGTGTCTCATCCTCCTGAGTAACTGGGATTACAGGCCCATGCCCACCATACACAGCTAATTTTTATATTTTTAGTAGAGATGGGGTTTCACCATGTTGGCAAGACTGGTCTCGAACTCCTGGCCTCAAATGATCCGCCTACCTCAGCCTCCCAAAGTGTCGGGATTATAGGCATGAGCCACCACATCTGGCCTTAAATTACTTGTCTTAAGACAGCCCAAGTAGCATGTAAGGTACATTTTTTACCTGACCAGAGTAATATTTAATATTTTCTGAGTTTTTCCAGGCTCATTGCTAAAGTCTCTAAATGCCACATCATTGTGTTTATTGATCCACATTAGTAATCTACTATTTGAGTAGAACTCAAGAAACAATTCTAAATGCTTTGGAATTTGGAGGACCAGCTCTGTTTCTCCAGTAATTATGTTGTATTAGGAAAGGCATAACTTGGGGCAAGTGACAGTAAACAATATCATAGTGTAAGGTTTACCAGAGCTGTACTGCTTTACAGTAGATCACATTGCAGGTGAGTCATTTTTCAGCCTCTGGAGAAGATGGACTGGAGGAACGGGATTTAGCTGTGATTTCATTGATATTATTAGTATGAGTTGTGAATTGTATATTTATCCTTTTAGGCCTTTAGTAAGAAGAATTGAAGACTCAGGTTGAAACAGAAAGATGTTTCAAGTGTTTTTTTGTTTTTTTTGTTTTTTTTTTTTTTGAGACAGTCTCTCGCTCTGTCGCCCGGACTGGAGTGCAGTGGCCGGATCTCGGCTCACTGCAAGCTCCGCCTCCCGGGTTTACGCCATTCTCCTGCCTCAGCCTCCCGAGTAGCTGGGACTACAGGCGCCCGCCACCTCGCCCGGGTAGTTTTTTGTATTTTTTAGTAGAGACGGGGTTTCACCGTGTTAGCCAGGATAGTCTCGATCTCCTGACCTCGTGATCCGCCCGCCTCGGCCTCCCAAAGTGCTGGGATTACAGGCTTGAGCCACCGCGCCCGGCCCCAAGTGTTTTGTTTTTAACCAAGTGTAAATGTAGCTACCCCATGCAAAAAAGCAAAATGAGTGTTTGCTTCCTTTGCCAATGTTGTTTATCTCCTTATAAATCTGTTCACTTAAAACACATCTATTTTCAGTTTCTTCTAACCTTTTACATAATATCTTTAATATCTTTTAACCCCATCAATCCTCCAGCTTCAAGCACAAATGCCAGCCTGATATCTACTTCTTCTACAATTGCCAATATTCCAGCAGCAGCAGTAGCCAGCATCTCAAACCAGGTATGATGCTACTTTTGTTCATCCTGTTTGATAGAGTTCATCTAGCTTACTCTTTCTTCTTTCCATGGTCAGTTTGCCTATCTAAGAGAAAACTAGGAAGAGTATGGGCTGTGGAGACTTTTTTCTGGATACCTTCAGAATTCGGACCCAGGATGGTATCTTAGGCTACTGTCTAGTTTTTGTTGTTCCTCTGCTGAGTCTCTCTAGAATATGGTTATGTCTGTTCCTTGTAAGTGTTTGTCTTCACTTCCTACTCTGCCCCTACTAGAATGTAAGCTGCATGAAAGTAGGGATTTATTTTTCTGTTTTGTTCATTTACATATTCCCAGGGTATAGAAAAATGCCTGCTGCTTACATCAAAGGCACTTGATAAATATATATGGAATGAACAACTCATTCTTTATTAATTTTTTGTGGTCTATTCTTGATCACCATTATATTAACTGTGCTTAGGAGATCACTGGTAACACCTTCAGTGTTCTAGAGTTTTTTATTTTTGTTTTGATTTGCTGTTTTCTCTACAGCAATTATCATCACCCCTGTCTCCTTGGATCTTTTCCTGGCTACAGTTAACATTACTATTCTGGTTCTTATTTTAGTATCATACTGTTTTTGCTTTTTTTGAGATGGAGTCTCACTCACTCTGTCGCCTAGGCTGGAGTACAGTGGTGCAATCTTGGCTCACTGCAACCTCCACCTCTCAGGTTCATGTGATTCTCCTGCCTCAGCTTCCTGAGTACCTGGGACTATAGTCATGTGCCATCATGCCCAGCTAATTTTTGTGTTTTTAGTAGAGATGAGGTTTCACATGTTGGCCAGGCTGGTTTCAAACTCCTGACTTAGAGAGATCTGCCCGCCTCAGCCTCCCAAAGTGCTGGGATTACAGGTGTGAGCCACTGAGCCCAGCCTTGTTTTTTCTTTTAGTCCACAAATATTTATTGAGTTCCCACCTGTGTACCTGGTATTTTTCTAAGGACTGTCTCTTTCCCTCTCGTAGCTCTTCTTTTTGACCCTGTCTTTGAATGTGGACAGTCTCTATTTAGTTTTTCCACGTGTTAATTACTTCATCCACAGGAATGTTTAACCACGTAATGTCTATTTACTGTTGCCGAACTTCCAACTGATTGACATTTTTTTCTTTAATGTCTTGCTGTTACCCTAAATTCAGCGTATCTAAAATCAGACTTTTATTCCAGCCCTTTTTATGTCTGTCTTCCAGAAGTAAAACCACTTTTCCCTGACTTCTTAATTCTTGTCAGTGATACTATGTTTTTCTTAATAAACATAGGCCTAAAACCAGACAAGATATCTGCCATTATTTTTCTTACAACCTTACCCAGTCTGGTCATTTCTCAGAATCTTTGAGAAGAATTTCTTTTCCTTTTTGCTGTCATCTCCCATGTTTTGGTATTTTCTCCTTTAATCCTGAATTACCATGGTTAATTGCTCATTTTATTTCCAGTTTTTTTCCCCCTTGTGCCTGTTCATTCTCTAAAATACTCTCATTAATTTTTTCTAAATTCCACTTTTTATCATGTTACTGACCTGCTCAGAATCTTTTCATGTGTTTTGTTTGTTTGTTTGTTTATTTTGAGACAGAGCCTCGCTCTGTGGCCCAGGCCAGAGTACAGTTGCACAATCTCTGCTCACCGCAGGCTCCGCCTCCTGGATTCACCTTCTTTTCTCCTTCTTTTCGTGTTTTTATTTGTTGGTTTGAATTTGAGAGTCCCCATTCCCTATTCCCTAGCCCACAAGCTATATACTATTGCCTGAAGAATCCAAGTCTCATTGCTTTACCAATCATTCAGGCCTACAGAGGTCCTTTGTTTCAACCAGACTCAGCATCTGTGGTTCCTGAATAAAATCTCTTCAGAGCCTATTCATGTTCTTACTTCCTCTGCCTATTAATCTGAGAAAGCTTCTTCATTGTCACACTCTACAGTGATAGTTGTCTGTTCTGTATTTCAATCATTTGAGATATATTTTATTGACATTTTGTTGTCTGTCTTCTCTCCTGCTAGATTTTTAACTCCCTTGAGTTCTGCTAGTGTGACTTATTCTTTTTTTTAATATTTCCTTCTTCTGCCCATGCACAAATACACACATACATAGAATTATATTTGGTTTATAGTAGAGATACCCAATGACTAATTAGAAATAATTGATCTGATCAGTTAGCTTTTTCTTACTTGCCACCAATATCAGTGTCAATGGATTAGGTGTGTATTTGAGCTGTCATACCCTATTTTTTTATAGCTTTATTAGGGAGTAATTGACATACAGTAAACTACACAGATTTAAATTGTACAGTTTAGTAAGTTTTGCCACATATGTGCCTATGAAACCAAAAGTTTTATCCCAGTATTTTAAGAAAACTTTTTTTTTTTTTTTTGAAACAGAGTCTTGCTCTGTTGCCCATTCTGGAATGCAGTGGCATGATCTCAGCTCATTGCAACCTCTGTCTCCCAGGTTCAAGCGATTCTCCTGCCTCATCTTCCCTAGTAGCTGGGACTACAGGCACACGCCACCATGCCTGGCTTATTTTTGTATTTTTAGTAGAGGCTGGGTTTTGCCATGTTGGTCAGGCTGGTCTCAAACTCCTGACCTCATGTGATCTGCCTGCCTCAGCCTCCCAAAAGTACTGGAGTTACAGGCGTGAGCCACCGTGCCTGGCCTTTTTTTTTTTTTTTTTGAAACAGTGTATCACCTAGGCTGGAGTGCAGTGGCGCGATCTTGGCTCATTGCAACCTTTGGCCCCCTGGGCTCGAGTGATCTTCCCACCTCATCCTCCCAAATAGCTGAGACCACATGTGTGCATCACCATGCCTGGATTTTTAAAATTTTTTTAATGTTTTTGTATTTTTAGTAGAGAGAAGGTCTCAGTATTTTGGCCAGGCTGGTCTTGAACTCCTGAGCTCATGAGATCCTCCCACCTCAGCCTCCCAAACAGCTGAGACCACAGGTGTGCATCACCATGCCTGGATTTTTTTTTTTTATTTTTATTTTTTATGTTTTTGTGTTTTTAGTAGAGAGAAGGGCTCACTATTTTGGCCAGGCTGGTCTCGAACTCCTGAGCTCATGAGATCCTCCCGCCTCGTCCTCCCAAAGTGCTGGGATTATAGGTGTGAGCCACCGTGCCCAGCCAGGAAACTATTTTTAAAGAAAACCTGATTGTTTTAGGTAGATAATCAGGTTGTTTTTTGTTTGTTTTGTTTTGAGACAGGGTCTCACTCTGTCACCCAGGCTGGAGTGCAGTGGTGCAATCTCAGCTCACTGCAGTATCTGCTTTCCAGGTTCAAGCGATTCTCATGCCTTCGCCTCCCAAGTAGTTGGGATTTCAGGCATGTGCCACCACACCTGACTAATTTTTGTGTTTTTAGTAGAGACAGGGTTTCACCATGTTGGCCAGGCTTGTCTTGAACCTCTGACCTCAAGTGATCTACCCACTTCCGCACCCAGCTGATAATCAGTTTTTAAATTAAGACACTTTAATGTAGGAGATGGGCTTTTTTTGTTTGCTTAAGTTTTGTTTTGTTGTCCTTAGAAGTGCTATTATCTAGTGCAACAGTTTGTAAACCTCTTAGAGTAGAATCTTTCCCTCAAATTCTGTGCAGAAATGTGGTACATAAAATTGGGGGAAGAGGCTGTTAGAGTAGAAAAAGGGACACTGTGTGTATGTTTATGAGAGTACAGAGGACCCTTCCCTCTCAGCATTCTCCTCATTCCAAGCCTGCTCCTGGGACATCTCTTGACTCTTAGGTTTCCACAGAATGCATTTTGAAAATCATCAATTTAGATTGGAGACTGTTAGAGAGGTAAATGAGAAGTCAAGTTAATGTTTTAGGAAAATAATTACGAATAAGAAAGAGGGAGAAGAAAACCTCTTGTGTTGAGATTATTGTATGCTCTAAGAGTCTTGTTTTCTTATTTCCTTTGGCCTGCAGGATTATCCCACCTATACTATTCTTGGTCAGAATCAGTACCAGGCCTGCTACCCCAGCTCCAGCTTTGGAGTCACAGGTCAGACTAACACTGATGCAGAGAGCACCACATTAGCAGCGACCACATACCAGTCGGAGAAGCCTAGTGTCATGGTGCCTGCACCTGCAGCACAGAGACTTTCCTCTGGTAAGCACTGCAGCTCTGAAAAATTTGGCTTAAGGTCACTTCATTCAACAGGTGTTTTTAGGCAATGGTAAGGATGATTTTGTTCTGGCTTAAGTCTGTTGGCTTTCCCTCTCAGGTGAGGAGTATTGGAAGCAGGCTATGAGTCGTTAGTAGGTTTAATGTATACCTGATGCTGAGAACAGAACAGAAAAGTATCAAGAACTAAAAGACTGTTTCTAACGCTTACTCTGCCCTCCCTGTAGCTTTAACCCACTTGTCACAGGGAGCTTCAGCATGTTGTAATATTTTGTAAAAGTTGGAGGACTCCAGTTTTAGTCTTGTGCAGGTTTTGAACTGCTGCTAAGGCCTCAGAGCCATAGTTCTTTCTATGTCCTGGATCCCTTTAAGATTCTGAGGAAAGCAGGTCCTTTTTCCTCAGAGAAATACATACAATTTAACCTACAATTTCAGGAGGTTCACAGCTCTGAAATGCATCAATGAATTACATAAAAGCTTAGACATAAAAGCTTAGACACACATTTAATAAACATGTATACATACTTTATATTTAATGAAAATTTGGTAGTTGGCTTTCACATCATGTGGTTCAAGGAAAGCACTGTTTATCATTGGCACTGATGCATGTTTAGAAACAGTGCTATATAACAAGTGAACAGTTTTCTGTGCTGTTCACCCTACCAGTCTAATAAGTGGACATACAAATGGTCACTACTTCAAACTTACATAAATTTGAAATAATTACCAGTGTTGATTAAAAACTAAGGTTTTAAAGTCATTTTTCTAAATATCTTTGTTATTTTAACAATTTTAACTTTTGAATAATGGAGAATTTCAAACATAGAGAAAAGTTGCAAGGCTAGTGTGGTGAACACTTACATCCATCATTCATCTTCAACATATCAACTTATAGACAATTTTGTTTCAGGTATACATCATCTAGTTCCCTCCCCAGATTCCAGGCATTGTTCTCTAAACAATAAGTACGGTACTCGTGAACATAACCACAATGGCATTATCCCATCTTTGAAAGTTCAATACTAATAATGTCTTAATTTTTTATTATCAAGTACCAAAATGTATTTGTATTTCCAGCTTTCTCATAAATGTTATGAGTTTTGTTTCTCTTTTTGCTTAAAGTAGGATCCAACCCATTCCACAGTGTATACATATTTCAAAACAACATAAAGCATATACAGTTTTTATCTCATTAGTAAATAGAAATAATAAATAAATAGAAAATTTGAGGGGGGAAAATTAGGATCCAAATAAGGTCCATAAATTGTGATTGGTGGTTACGGGTATTTTGTGTTTCATCTCTATTTTAACCTATAAGTCCTCCCATCTGTTTTTCTCCCCTTTGTAGTTTGTTTGTTGAAGAAACTGGAGTGTTGATCCTATACAGTTTCCCAGGCTGAATTTTGACAGTTATATCCTCATAAGGTGGTTTAACATGTCCTGCTGCCTTCCGTATTTTATTGTAAATTGGTGAATGAACAGTTGTTTTCAACTGTTGGCAATGTATGGAAACATTTTTGGTTGTTACACTAGGTGGGGGAGGTGCTTCCGGCATCTAGTGGGTAGATGCTAAGGATACTGCTTAACCAAACATCCTATAATGTACAAGACACCCCCCCACAACAAATAATCATCTGGTCCAAAATGTCAGTTGTGCCAAGTTGAGAAACTCTGATCTACAAGTTTGACCATGAAGATTCAGGTTCAGCTTTTTCTTGACAAAGCAACTTCATTGATATTTTCTTCCATCATGGGGTAAGGTATAAAGTCTGGTTATAATTTTTCTGATGTTAGCCAGCGCTGATGCTCAATGTCTACATGTACACTTCCTAATTGCTTACATAAGGTTTAGCTTTCCAACCTTTATCCCTGCATTATGACTCACAAGGGCAGAGAGTCCGCTAACCCTCTTCCTACCCTTATTCTTATAGCCTATGACTCCTGACAGCATATGTCTCACTTTTTCTTTCCAGGAGACCCTTCTACAAGCCCATCTTTGTCCCAGACTACACCAAATAAAGATGCTGATGATCAGTCCAGGAAAAACATGACTAGCAAGAACCGGGGCAAGAGGAAAGCTGATGCCACTTCCCAAGACAGTGAATTAGAAGTATGAGAAGAAACCCATTTGAGTTACCTACTTTGTTTTTTCTCACTTCTTAAGTTTATCAAAAATGTTTTTGAAGCTCACAGAGATAATGTAGACTATGTTATGTGCCCTTTAATTCCTGAGCAAAATAAACTGAATTGGCCATGTAAAAAGAAAAATGCAAAAAGAACAAATTATTCTGTATATTCCAGAAGAGAACAGAAATAATTCATCATATTGAGAAAGCAGAGGGAGTTACAAGTCATGTCATACTGTTCTCTATTTAAAATTGTAAAAGGGTCAGGTGCGGTGGCTCACACCTGTAATCCCAGCACTTTGGGAGGCCGAGGCAGGAGGATCGCTTGATATCAGCCTAGGCAACATAGTGAGACCCCCATCTCTAAAAATGTATATTAACAAAAATTAGCTGCACACCTGTAGTCCCACCTACTTGGGAGGCTGAGATGGGAGGATCACTTGAGCCTGGCAGGTTGAAGCTGCAGTGAGCTGTGATCGGGCCACTGCACTCCAGCCAGGGCAACAGAATGAGACTCTGTCTCAGAAAGAAAAGAGAAAAGAAAAGAAATTTAAAAGGAAAGGACTAGAGTGCTTTTAGCCAAGTTTCTGTAAGACACAAACAGATCTGGTAACTTATTAATGAGACTAGCACTGATTTATTCTGTAGTGTAAATACTATATGAGTTTATTATGGACATACATTTGACTTCATCATTAAAGACATAAAGGTCATGCAGAGTGCTAAAAATAGTGAAGTTTTGTATTTTTGTTTTCTGTTTTCAGTTTTTCTATAGTGCTATTATTTAATGAGGGGAAAATATATATTTAGCTATGAATCCATTGATAAGTGCTCTTAAGACATAGGTGAACTGAGGCTGTATTTGAAGCCTCTCTCTTTTTTTCAGAGGTTTGGAGTGAAGAAGAAAGTAAATTTCTGATATATTTCTTAGGAAAAACTGAGAACTCATTTTTTAATTGTCTAAAATATACATAAAATTTACCATTTTAGCTGTTTTTAAGTATACAATTTAGTGTCATTATACAGTCACAATATTGTATAACCATCACCACTGTGTATTTCTAGAACTTTTTCATGATTCCAAATGAAAACTGTGTACCCATTAAGCAATACCTCCCCGTTCTCCCCTCTTCTAACCTCTGGTAACCTCTATTCTACTTTCTGTCTGTGACTGCCTATTCTAGATATCTCATATAAGTGGAATCACAGAAAATGTGTCCTTTTGTGCCAGACTTATTTCATTTACCATAATGGTTTTGTTTGTTTGTTTGTTTTTGGGATGGAGTCTCGCTCTGTCGCCCAGGCTGGAGTGCAGTGGCACGATCTTGGCTTACTGCAACCTCTGCCTCCCAGGTTCAAGTGATTCTCCTGCCTCAGCCTCCGGAGTAACTGGGATTATAGGTGCACATCACCACGCCTGGCTAATTTTTGTGTTTTTAGTAGAGACAGGGTTTCACCATGTTGGTCAGTCTGGTCTCAAACTCCTGACCTCGTGATCCGCCCGCGTTGGCCTCCCAAAGTCCTGGGATTACAGGTGTGAGCCACCGGGCCCTGCCTACCATAATGTTTTTAAGGTTCATCCATGTTGTAGCACGTATCAGAATTTCATTCCTTTTTATGTCTGAATATTTTATTATATGTGTATACAACATTTTGTTTATCCATTCATCTGTTGATGGACACTTGGGGTTTTTCACCTTTGTGCTATTGTAATGCTGCTTTGACCATTGGTGTACAATTATCTATCTGAGTGCATCTTATCAGTTCTTTTTGGTATATATGTAGGAGTGGAATTGCTGAATGCTATTGTAATTCTGTGCTCCACTTTTTGAGAAACCACCAAACTGTTTTCCATTGTGGCTGCACGGTTCTATACCCTCACCAGCGATACATAAAGGTTCTAGTTTGTTCACATCCTCACCAACATTCATTATTTCCCATTTTTTTGATAATAGCTATTCTAATGGATATGAAGTGGTGTCTTATTGTGGCTTTGATTTTTGCATTTTCCTAGTGCAGTGGCACGATCTTGGCTCACTGCAACCTCTGCCTCCCAGGTTCAAGCGATTCTTGTGCCTCAGCCTCCCAAGTAGCTGGGATTACAGGCGCATGCCACCACGCCTGGTTAATTTTTGTATTTTTAGTAGAGATGGGGTTTCAGCATGTTGGCCAGGCTGGTCTTGAACTCCTGACCTCAGGATATAGGTATCTCATATAAGTGGAATCACAGAAAATATATCCTTTTCTCCCAAAGTGCTGGGATTACAGGCATGAGCCACTGCGCCCTGCCCAGTTTTAAACTGGGTTGTTTGGTTTTTCATTGTTGAGTTGTGGGAGTTCTTTATATATTCTATATTAATATTCTAGAATATTCTAGATTATTAATCCCTTATATTAATCAGATATATAATCTTCAAATATTTTCTCCCATTCTGTAGGTCGTCTTTTCACTCTCTCAATACTGTCCTTTGAAGCACAAAAATTTTTATTGTTTAGGAAGTCTGATTTCTATTATTGCTGTGCTTTTGGTCTAATACTTGTTTCTTTTTTGTTTTGTTTTCTTGGTGTAATACTTAATACAAGGTTATGAAGATTTTTTATGTATTTTTTCTGAGATTTTCATCGTTTAGCTCTTAAATTTAAGTTCTCCATTTTGAGTTAATTTTGTATATGGTGTAAGATAATGGTCTAACTTTATTATTTTGCATATGGATATCCAGTTTTCCCAGCACTGTTTGTTGAAACGACGTTCCTTATTGAATGGTTTTGGTATCCTATTAAAAATTAACTTATGATGTTGGTTGTGGGTTAAATACTAAAAGAAAGTAAAAAAACAAAACTAAAAAAAGAAAAAGAAAAATTGATCGTATTTTTAAGGCTTTATTTCTAGACTCTCAGTTTATTCCATTCGTCTCTATGTCTGTCCTTACACTAGTACCACACTGTTTTGGTTACTGTAAGTTTTGAAATCAGAAAGTGTGAATCCTTCAACTTTGTTCTATTTCAAAACAGTTTTGGTTACTTGGGGTTAGATTTCGTAAGAATTTTAGAATGCAATTTTCTATTTTTTTTAAAAACTACTATTGGGATTTTGATAGGGATTGCATTGAATTTGTAGATTGGTTTGGGTAGTAGTGTCATCTTTACAATATTAAGTCTTCTAATCCGTGAACATGAATGTCTTTCCATTTATTTAGCTATGTCTTCTTTAATTTTCCTCAGCAATCTTTTATAGTTTTCAGTGTATGTGTCTTTTGCCTCCTTGGTTAAATTTATTCCTAAGTATTTTATTTTTGATGCTATCACAAATGGAATTGGTTTTTAAATTTACTTTTCAAATTATTCATTGCAAGTATATGGAAATACAGCTGATTAGCCGGGCGCAGTGGCACAATCTGTAATCCCAGCACTTTGGGAGGCTGAGGTGGGTGGATCACAAGGTCAGGAGTTCAAGACTGGCCTGACCAACATGGGGAAACCCCATCTCTAGTAAAAATACAAAAATTAGTTGGGCATGGTGGCAGGCGCCTGTAACCCCAGCTACTCGGGAGGCTCTGAGGCAAGAGAATTGCTTCAACCTCGGAGGCAGAGGTTGCAGTGAGCCGAGATCATGCCACTGCACTCCCGCCTGGGCAACAGAGCAAGACTCTTGTCTCGGGGCGGGGAGGGGCGGGGAATAAATACAGCTGATTTTTGCATTTATTTATTAGCTTTAACAATTTTCTCTGGGTTATTTAAGGTTTTCTACATATAGGATCATGTCAGCCAGCCAGGCGCGGTGGCTCACGCCTGTAATCCCAGCACTTTGTGGGCAGATCACCTGAGGTCAGGAGTTTTAGACCAGCCTGGTCAACATGGCAAAACCCTGTCCCTACTGAAAGTACAAAAAAAAAAAAAAAAAAAATTACCCGGGCCTGGCACACCTGAAATCCCAGCTACTTGGGAGGCTGAGGCAGGAGAATCGCTTTAACCTAGGAGGTGGAGGTTGCAGTGAGCCCAGATTGCACCACTACACTTCAGCCTGGGTGACAGAGCGACACTCTTTCTCAAAAAAAGAAAAAAAGATTATGTCATCTGCAAACAGAGATAATTTTGCTTCTTCCTTTCCAAATTGGATGTCATTTTCCCCTTTCTTGCCAAATCTCTGTGGCGAGAACTTCCAGTACTATGTTGAATAGAAGAATAGAAGTGGCAAAACGAGACATCCTTGTCTTATTCTTGATCTCAGGAGTAAAACTTTCAGTCTTTCACCACTAGTTATGATACTAGATATGGACTTTTTTTTTTTTGGAGACGGAGTCCCGCTCTGTTGCCCAGTCTGGAGTGCAGTGGTGTGATCTCAGCTCACTGCAACCTCTGCCTCCCAGGTTCTAGCAATTCTCCTGCCTGGACCTCCCGAGTAGCTGGGATTACAGGCACATGCCACCACACCCGGTTAATTTTTTGTATTTTTAGTAGAGATAGGGTTTCACCATGTTAGCCAGGATGGTCTTGATCTCCTGACCTTGTGATCCACCCACTTCGGTCTCTCAAAATGCAGTGAGCCACCGCGCCTGGCCATTTATGGATTTTTTATATATGACCTTTATCATATTGATAACATTCACTTCTATCCCTAGTTTATTGAAAAAATACTCAAGCTAGGAATAGAAAGGGTGTTGAATGTTGTTAAATGCATTTTCTCCGTCAGTTGAGATTATCATGTAGCTTTTTCCCCCCTGTTCGATTAATGTGATGCATTACTTTGCCTAATTTTTTTTCCAGTAAGGCTTTTGCACTCCTAATTAATTTTTTCATGTTGAGTGAACTATCCTTACATCCTTATGTTCTGGGAACTAATCTCACTTGGTTATGATGTTTAATTCTTTTTTCTTTTTTTGAGAGAGAACCTCACTCTGTTGCCCACACTGGAGTGCAGTGGCACAGTCTCGGCTCACTGCAACCTCTGCCTCCTGGGTTCAAGTGATTCTCCTACCTCAGTCTCCCTGCCTCAGCCTCCCAAGTAGCTGAGACTACACGTGTGCACCACCACACCTGGCTAATTTTTGTATTTTAAGTAGAGACAAGGTTTCACCATGTTGGCTGGTCTCAAACTCCTGACCTCAGGTGATCCGCCTACCTCAGCCTCAAAAAGTGCTGGAATTATAGGCATGAGCCACCATGCCCGGCCATGATGTTTAATTCTTTTAATATGCTGCTAAATTTGGTTTACCTCTATTTTGTTTAGTTTTGTAGATGTGTGGTTTTTGGTTTTTTTTTTTTGTTTTTTGGGATTTTTTTTTTTTTTTTTTTTTGAGACAGAGTCTCACTTTGTTGCCCAGACTGGAATGCAGTGGTGTGATCCCTGCACACTGCATCCTTGACTTCCCATGCCCAAGTGATCCTCCTGCCTCAGCCTCCCAAGTAGCTGGGACTACTGGCATGCACCACCGGAACTGGGTAATTTTTGTGCTTTTTGTAGAGATGGTGTTTTGCCATGTTACCCAGGCTGGTCTCAAACTCCTGGGCTCAAGTGATCTGCCTGCCTCAGCCTCTCACAGTGCTAAGGTTACAGGTATGAGCCACTGTGCTGGCCTGTTGAGTATTTTTATATTGATTTTCACAAGAGATGTTGGTCTGTAGTTTTCTTACAGTGCTTTAGTCTGACTTTGGTATCAGGATAATGCCAGTCTCATTGCATTAGTCAGGAAGTATTCCCTCCTCTTCCATTTTTTGTAAGAGTTTAAGGAGGATTCGTGTTAATTCTTTAAATGTTTGGAAGAACTCACCATTAAAACCATCTTGTCCTGAACTTTTCTTTGTTGGGATGTTTTTAATTACGCATTCAGTCTCCTTGCTAGTTATAGCTCTTACCAGATTTTGTATTCCTTCTTGAGACAGTTTTGGTACTTCATGCTGTGTATTTCTAGGAATTTGACCATTTCACCTGAGTTTCCCAATCTTTTGGTATACAACTGTTCATAGTATTCTCTTGTAATCCTTATTTCTGTAAAACTGGTAGTGATGTCCCTACTTTCATTTCTGATTTTAGTCATCGGAATCTTCTCTTTTTTTTTTTCCCTTAGTCAATTTAGCTAAAGGTGGTGAATTTTACATTTTCAAAGAACCAACTTTTTGATTCATTGATTTTTCTCTGTTGTTTTTATAGTCTGTCTTTTATTTGTCTCTGCTCTAACCATTGTTATTTCCTTCCTACTGCTAGCTTTGTGTTTATTTTGCTCTTTTTCTAGTTCCTCAAGATATGCAGTTAGGCCATAGATTTGAGATCATTTGTCTTTTTCAATGTATATATAAAATACATATATGTATAATATATTTGTATATATAAAATAAGCTATAATTTTTCCTCGTACTGCTTTCACTGTATTCCACAAATTTAATGTTTTATTTCTGTTTTCATTCACCTCAAGGTATATTCTAATTTCACTTATGATTTCTTCTTTGACCCATTGGTTGTTTAGGATTGTATTGTTTAATTCCTACATACTTGTGAATTTCCCAGTTTTCTTTCTGTTATTGATTTCTAGTTTCATTCTGTTGTAATTGGAAAATATACTCTTTTTCATATTTTCTTTCCTCAGCGGGTATTTCTATGGGACTTGGATGAAACCATCATTATCTTCCACTCACTTCTTACTGGATCCTATGCCCAGAAATATGGAAAGGTAATTTGAGTCTTCTTTGTTGTAACTGTCCTTCTTCTGACTATATAGTCCGTCCCTCTTCTGACACATAACTGAAATTATTTCTCTGCTACCCCTGTTGGCTGGCTTTTTACTTTCCATATAAAACTTCAACAAATGGTTTGCAAATAGCTTGTATTAGGCAGGCTACATGGTTAGGCAGAATTGATGGCAAAGCTAGAAACTACTAGAACCAGTGCTGAAAGCTGAAGTTGTAGGAGAATGGCATTTTGTAAAGATTAAAGTATAGAAATGAGGCTCAAAACAGAGCAGAGTCTCAAGATTATATTAATAAATTCCAGAGACTGATGTCTTATTCCTTAACACACTTTTAACAGCCCAAATTGAGCATTTTATTTAGCTAAATATATGCCAGATATATATAAGTAAAATGTATAGATAAAATATCTTTCTAAAATAGATTACATCCCTTTTTAAACTAAATATACCAAACAAAACCTGTTATATCTTCAGTGTACATATGAGTTTTAACAGAAGGATGGGCTGTTTTGAGACTATTAGGCTGTGTATTTCTATACTAAATTACCTCCAAGCTTATGTTTTTCAGTTTCTATGAATAAACTTTATACAAATATCTGCCCCCCAGCCAGGTGCAGTGGCGTGCACCTGTAGTCTCAACTACTCAGGAGGCTGAGATGGGAAGACTCCTTGAGCCTAGGATTTCGAATCCAGCTTGGGCAACTTAATGAGACCCCATCTCTAAAAATAAAAATATCTGCCTCCTTTGCCTGTCCTATTACTTCCAGTTATTTCATATAGTTACTAATGTTTTTGTTAGGAGGTGTGTTTTTTTGTTTGTTTTGTTTTTGTTTTTTGTTTTTGAGACGGAGTCTTGCTCTTGTCACCCAGGCTGGAGTGCAGTGGCATGATTTCTTGCTCACTACAACCTCTGCCTCTTGGGTTCAAATAATTCTCCTCCCTCAGCATCCCAAGTAGCTTGGGTTGCAGGCGCCTGCTGCCATGCCTGGCCAATTTTGGGGTTTTTTTGTTTGTTTTGTTTTGTTTTGTTTTTTGAGACGGAGTCTCACTCTGTCGCCTGGGCTGGAGTGCAATGGCGCGATCTCGGCTCACTGCAAGCTCCGCGTCCTGGGTTCACACCATTCTCCTGCCTCAGCCTCCCGAGTAGCTGGGACTACAGGTACCCATCACCATGCCCAGCTAATTTTTTTTCTTTTTTTTGTATTTTTAGTAGAGATGGGGTTTTACTGTGTTAGCCAGGATGGTCTCAATCTCCTGACCTCATGATCTGCCAACCCTAACCTCCCAAAGTGCTGGGATTACAGCCGTGAGCCACCACACCCAGCCCTAATTTTTGTACTTTTAGTAGAGACGGGGTTTTACCATGTTGGCAAGGCTGGACTCAAACTCCAGCCTCAAGTGATCTGCCTGCCTCGGTCTTCCAAAGTGCCAGGATTACAGGTGTGAACCACTGTGCCCAGCCAGGAGGTTTTTTTTTTCTTTTTTTTTCTCCTGAGATGGTGTCTCGCTCTGCCGTGCAGACTGGAGTACAGTGGCACAAACACAGCTCACTGCAGCTTCGATCTCCTGGGCTAAAGCAATCCTCCTGTCTCAGTCCCCCAGGTATCTGGGACTACAGGCACATGCCACCATACCTGGCTAATTTTGTTTTATTTTTGTAGAGATGGGATCTCGCTATATTGCCCAGTCTCATCTTGAAATCTGAGGCTCAAGTAATTCTCCTGCCTTGGCCTCCCAAAGTGCTGTGATTATAGGCATGAGCTTCTATACCCAGCCTCTGTTAGTATTTTCTGCAGGCTTTTAGTGTCTAGTCTGGCATGCTGACATAAGCTTATAAGCTATATAACTAAACTGATTATAAAAATATACAGGCCAGGCGCAGTGGCTCACGCCTATAATCCCAGCACTTTGGGAGGCCAAGGCAGATGGATCACGAGGTCAGGAGATCGAGACTGTCCTGGCTAACACGGTGAAACCCTGTCTCGACTAAAAATACACAAAATTAGCCGGGTATAGTGGCGGGTGCCTATAGTCCTAGCTGCTAGGGAGGCTGAAGCAGGAGAATGGCATGAACCCGGGAGTCAAAGGTTGCAGTGAGCTGTGATCGTGCCACCGCACCCCAGCCTGGGACACAGAGCAAGACTCTATGTCAGAAAGCAAGCAAGCAAGAAAAAGCAAGCAAGCCTGGAGGGAGGGAGGGGAGGAAGGAAGAAGGACGG
>NW_012117376.1:13033245-13033539 GCF_000951035.1 Colobus angolensis palliatus
AGGATGGTCTTCATCTCCTGACCTCGTGATCCACCCGCCTTGGCCTCCCAAAGTGCTGGGATTACAGGTGTGAGCCACTGTGCCCGGCCAAAAAAAATTTTACGTATTTACATATACACAAAATATCATTACATGAAAAACTTTTTTTTTTACATTATAAACAAACACTAAGCTTCATGGTGAAATTTTTGGCTTTGACATTTAAGTTCACCTTTGAGGTGAAGAAGATATAATGGGAAGAGCACAGGACTGGGAGTCAGAAGACCAGAATGTGAAAATATAATATATATATCT
>NW_012117376.1:13034241-13047147 GCF_000951035.1 Colobus angolensis palliatus
TCCCAGCACTTTGGGAGGCCGAGGCGGGCGGATCACAAGGTCAAGAGATCGAGACCATCCTGGCTAACACGGTGAAACCCCATCTTTACTAAAAATACCAAAAATTAGCCGGGCATGGTGGTGGGCACCTATAGTCCCAGCTACTCGGGAGGCTGAGGCAGGCGAATGGCGTGAACCCAGGAGGTAGAGCTTGCAGTGAGCCCAGATCATGCCACTGCACTACAGCCTGGGCGACAGAGCGAGACTCCATCTCAAAAAAAAAAAAAATGTATTTTCTGTCCTCATTTATCTCTATGAAACTACTAATTTCTAGAAACTAAGGTCCTGAAATTTTTAACTGTCCATACCTTCTCTATTTTACAATTGTGGATTCTCATAACTGTGAATGAAATTACATCAATGATAGTTTGAAGCACAGTTGGGAACTCATGTGTTTTGACCTTGACCTAAAATAATTTTGAAATTTGAAGATTAGAACGAGGACTGTGACTACCAAGTCAAGCTGATTTTTTTCTTATTGTCTTCTAGGACCCAACAGTAGTGATTGGCTCAGGTTTAACAATGGAAGAAATGATTTTTGAAGTGGCTGATACTCATCTATTTTTCAATGACTTAGAGGTAAGCATTTTAAATTGTTTCTGTGCTTCAGTGAGACATTTTATTCAATAACTATTTAGAACTTTTACTTATTATATTTAGAAAATATGTGGTTAGATAGGGTGGATATGGAGAGGCCAGCTGGCCACTAAGGCATACATACATAGTCTTAGAGAAATAGTACTTGTGGTTGAGTCACCACAGTTTTGATTCTGACCTTCAATTTTATTAGCTCAAAAATTTGATTTTTGTTAGTTTATTTGAAGGTGATCTAGTACTAGGGGAAAGGCCAACCCATCAGGCAAAACACTGACATATAAACCAATATTCTAACTTAATAATCTATATTAAATAATATATATAAAGTGAGTTTGATTATTTGTACTCTCAATTATATTTTGACTTTTCTTCCATTTTACATTCTTGAAGGATAGTCTCCTGATTTGTCAAATCTATAAATGGTTTACTCTAACCCATCATATTTTATACATGTTTGTTGTTCATATATAGGTTAACCTTGATATTCAGAATAATTTTATAGTTATGTGCCGGAAAAACCAGGAAATACTAAGAGCTTCATGGTGAAATTTTTTGGCTTTGACATTTGAGTTCACCTTTGAGGTGAACATGGTGTAGTGGAAGGAGCACAGGACAGGGAGTCAGAAGACCAGAATGTGAATCTCACATAGGGAAAGTTATGTTCTCATTCTGGGCCTCAGTTAAGCAATCATCCCACACAGGAAACTACCAACAGTGATTATCATCTACGGAGAGGGATGAGTTGCCAGGACACAAAGGTGGGAGGGAGCACACTTTTCACTTCATGTCCTTTGAATTTTGAGCTGTGTACTACATATTTACCTAGTTTTTAAAAGAGTGAAAATTTTCAAGTAAAATAATATAGGATTTTATAGGCTGGGCGTTGTGGCTCACGCCTGTAATCTCAACATTTTGGGAGGCCGAGGCAGGCAGATCACTTGAGGTCAGGAGTTCAAGACAAGCCTGGGCACCATGCTGAAACCCCGTCTCTACCAAAAATAGAAAAATTAGCCGGGCATGGTGGCACACACCTGTAATCCCAGCTACTGAGGAAGCTGAGGCAGGAGAATTGCTTGAACCCAGGAGGCGCAGGTTGCAGTGAGCAAAGATTGCACTACTGCACTCCAGCCTGGGCAGCAGAGAGAGACTCTGTCTTTTTAAAAATAAAAAAGAGAAAGAAAAAGCAAAGTAATCATTTTTTTAATCTTTTTTTATTTTTATTTTTTATTTTATTTTATTTTATTTTTTAGTAATAGAGATGGAGTTTCACTATATTGCCCAGGCTGGTCTCAAACTCCTAAGCTCAAGTGATCCTCCCACCTTGGCCTCCCAAAGTACTGGGATTACTGGCATGAGCCATTGCACCCAGCCAACACAAAGTAATCCCATCTCTTTTAAAATAAATGTCTGTTCTACTCAACAGACAATTCTTCAATAAATTAATAGTGCCCCAAGTTCCAGTACTTTTGTCTAAACTCCATAATGCTTAAATCTTCCCTCAACTTCATATGTTGATAAATTAGGACATCATAGTTTTTATTCAGCAAACATTTATTGAAAACCTACTACATGCCAATAATTATTGCCAATTGTATTTGTAATGATTTTCTAGACATAGTCCTCACTCAGGGACTGAAAGTTCTGTGAAGAATTTGACCTGAATGTGTTCCTGCCCCCCAGGTCAGTGCTTCTCAACTTTAGGGGGCATAAGAATCACCTGGGGAGCTTCTTAAAAGTGGAGATTCTAGGACTTCACTCTCAGAAATTCTGATTCAAGTAGGTCTGGGATGGACCCAAGAATATGCATTTTTAAAAAACTTCCCCAGAGGATTCTGATGCAGGTACCCTAGGTGGTATCAGAGGAGTACATCCATCAATTAGGCAGTGGGCGGCATTTTATGTCAGTAGTAGCATGGGCTTGGTGGAAAGAACCTTGGATTAGAAGCAGGGGGAAAAAAAGAAGCAGAAAACCTAGGTTATTTCTAGTCTCTTTCTACCACTCACTAATTGTATGACTTTGAGAAAATCATTTCACCTCACTTTTAAAACATGAGGAAATTGACTTAGATGACCTCTTCTAACTCCTGGCTTTGAAGTTAGAAATTTCAGTCATTCTCGGTTTTGATACCACACTCTACCAGCATCTGTTTTGTCTATAAAAATTTACTGGGCACAACTTACATAAGGATACTGGACTAGATCAGAGAGATGCAAAGGAGATGTGAGATGTGGCTCCTGCCCCAAGAGACCTGCACTGTAATAGGACTTACAGTCTAGTGTAGGACATAAGAACATTTGAAGTGTAAGGGAGCTTGTGCTTATTCCCATGAGCTATTGGAGAAATGAAATATTGAAATAGGAGTAGAAATAAGGGATGGGATAGTTACAGAATTCATGAAGACTGTGGGATGTGAATCAGTTCTTAAAGGAACTGGACAGCAAGGGGTATAGAGTGATCACCCACACATAAGCGATTCCATAAGGCATTTCATTATCCTGACACTGTATATGGTCTTTTTATGGTATGTCATGATGGTAATACCACTCCTACTCCCTGGACTGAAGTAGTGTGTTTTGTCTTTTAACAGGAGTGTGACCAGGTACATGTGGAAGATGTGGCTTCTGATGACAATGGCCAAGACTTGAGGTGATAAACATAATGATTCTTGAACACCAGTACACTTGTTATGTGCAAGATCTGTCTAGGTTTGGAGGAAAACAAAGATAAATAGAATATATCTCTGAAAGAGCTCACAACCTGTTAGGAGACGTAGAAACAAACACAGTTAACCATGATGTAGAGTGTGAGAAGGTGACAATAGAAAATGCTGTGGAACACGAGAAGAAAGAATTCTGATGGGGATAGGGAGTGGGTGGTGCCAACATTGGAGAGGCCTGCTCAGTGGAGCAGCATTAGAGCAGAACCTTAAAGAATGGGTAGCAAGCCAGGCACGGTGGCTCACGCAGTAATTGCAGCATCTTGGAAGTGCAAGGTGGGAGGATCACTTGAGTCCCAGAGTTCAAGACCAGCCTTGACAACATAGGGAGACCTCATCTCTGTAAGGCAGTCTTCCACATTTTATTATAGTGAAAGCTAAACCAAGGAGATCTCAGTGGCAAAATGCTTGCTCAGGCTTCTCATTCCTCTTTCTTCTGACCCAGTAGCCTTAGCTAAGAAGGATCCAAAAATTTATCTAACTTAAAGACTTAGAAGAAAAAAACCTGTCACATCTTTTCATATTAGTTTGTTTTAATGTTTATCCCTTTTTATAAGTAAAATGTTCTTCCCAGTAACTACCCCAAAATTCAGTGTTCCATCCATGAGTTCTCAAATGTGGAGCAGAACTGGACATACCACCTTAATAAGGACTGAGTCAGGTAGAGCTGAGAGTATTGGAAGGTTTCACTTTCAGGTACAGCATCCAGTTGTACATGTTGTGTTGTCACATGGTCATAGAGGGCATAATTCTTATGACACTTTACTGTTCTTTTCAGGGAAAGATCTGGGAGTTTCAGGGAAAGGTCTGAAGAGTTTATATTCTGCTCTGAATCCCAGTTTTTTGTTTTTTTTTTCTTCTCTTATATGTGTGGCTAACCAGTAATTACCTATCACATCTTAGCAGCTATATTTTCTTTTTTTTTTATTTTTTTTGGAGACGGAGTCTAGCTCTGTCGCCCAGGCTGGAGTGCAATGGCCGGATCTCAGCTCACTGCAAGCTCCGCCTCCCGGGTTTATGCCATTCTCCTGCCTCAGCCTCCCAAGTAGCTGGGACTACAGGCGCCCGCCATCTCGCCCGGCTAGTTTTTTGTATTTTTTAGTAGAGACGGGGTTTCACCGTGTAGCTCAGGATGGTCTCGATCTCCTGACCTCGTGATCCGCCCGTCTCGGCCTCCCAAAGTGCTGGGATTACAGGCTTGAGCCACCGCGCCTGGCCATCAGCTATATTTTCTTAAGCACAGAATCTCACTCTTAGCATATTGGGATCTATTTTAACTTTTGATTGAACCAAGTTGTTCAGTCATTTTTAGATCTTTACTTATGAAATATTAATCCTTCCTAGTTTGTATGGTTGTATTATCTGTTGCTATGCAACAAATTACTCCAAAGTTTAGTACCTTAAAACAGTTAAATGGCCAGATGCAGTGGTCCACGCCTGTAATCCCAGCACTTCAGGAGGCCAAGGCAGGCTGATCACTTGAGGTCAGGAGTTTGAGACCAACCTGGCTAACATGGCAAAACCCTGTCTCTATTAAAAATACAAACATTAGCTGGGCGTGGTGGCATGTGCCTGTAGTCCCAGCTACTCGGGAGGCTGATGCAGGAGAATTGCTTGAACCCGTGAGGCAGAGGTTGCAGTGAGTCGAGATCATGCCACTGCACTCCAGCCTGGACGATAGAGTGAGACTCCATCTTGAAAAATAAACAATGAAACATTTATCCTCTCACAGCTTCTGTAGGTGAGGAACTTAAAAGTGACCTAGCTAGTTTTTTCTTTTTAAAAAAATACTTAACATTTTTTATTTTATTTTAATTTATTAATTTTATTACTCTTTACACAATTTCTTTTTTTATTTTTGGCTAGAGTGCAATGGCACCATCTTGGCTCATTGTAACCACTGTCCCCACCTCCCTCAAGCGATCCTCCAACCTTAGCCCCCAAAATAGCTGGGATGATAGGCACACACCACCACTCCTGGCTGATTTTTTGTATTTTTCTTGAGACGAGTGCCATGTTGCTCACACTTGTCTCAAACTCCTGAGCTTAAGGAATCCACCCACCTCAGCCCCTCAAAGTGCTGGGATTACAGGTGTGAGCCACCACACCTGGCTTGTACTCAATTTCTTTTTTTTTTTTTTCCTTTTAAGATAGGGTCTCGCTCTGGCACCCAGGCTCTGGAGTACAGTGCTGTGATCATAGCTTGCTGTAGCCTCAACCTCCCAGGCTCAAGTGATTCTCCCACCCCAGCCTTCTGAGTAGCTGGGCCCACAGGCGCATGCCACCACACCCAGCTAATTTTTCCATTTTTTTTTTTAGAGATAGGGTCTCCCTGTGTTGCCCAGGCCGGTCTCGAACTCCTGGACCCAAGTGATGCCCCCTCCTTGGCCTCCCAAAGTGCCGGGATTACAGGCATGAGCCACCATACCCAGCCTACTTAAAGGATTTTAAATCTAGAAAATCTGTTATTAATTTATTTTTACAAATTTTATTTTGTCAAGGTAAAATATACATATAGAATTTACCATCTTTATCATTTTTTAAGTGTACAGAAGTGGTTCTTTTTTTTTTTCAAAGAAATGGGGCCTGCTCTGTTGCCCAGGCTAAGGTGCCATGGTGCGATCATAGTTCACAATAGCCTCCTGGGCTCAAGTGGTCCTCTCACTTCAGCTTCCTAAGTAGCTAGTTCAACAGGTACACGCTACCATACCCAACTAATTAAAAACACTTTTTCTTAGAGATGAGATCTTGCTATGTTGCCCAGGCTGGTCTCAAACTCCTGGCCTCAAGCAATCCTCCCATTTCAGCCTCTCAAATAGTTGGGAATTACAGGCACCAACCACTGCATCTGGCCAGGGATAGTTCTTCCCCCTCTCCCTCCCTGCCCCAGGCTGGAGTGTAGTGGTGCGATCTTGGCTCACTGCAACCTCTGCCTTCCAATCTCAAGCGATTCCCCTTCCTCAGTCTCCCGAGTAGATGGGACTACGGGCATGCGCCACCACTCCCAGCTAATTTTTGTATTTTTAGTAGAGACAGGGTTTCACCATGTTGGCCAGGCTGGTCTGGAACTCCTGACCTTAGGTGATCCACCCACCCACCTCGGCCTCCCAAAGTCTGGGATTACATGCATGAGCTACCACATTCAGCCCCAGAGGTAGTTCTCAATTAGAGTTTCTGGGGTTGAAATCAAGATGTTGGCTCGAACTCTAATCATCTGAAAGCTTAACTGGAGCTGCAGAATGTGCTTCCAATCTCTGACATGTGGCTGATGAGAGAAGGCTTTAGTTCCTCATTACACGTGCCTCTTCATGGGGCTGCTTGAATGTTCTCACGTGACAGCTGGCTTCTTCCAGAGCAAGTGCTCCGAGAGAGCAGAAGAAACCTAGTCTCTGAAGCCTAACACTATCACTTTTATCACATTCTATTTATATTCTAAGTATAGTCCATACCCAAGGGGAGCAGAATTAGAAGAGAGGAATATCAGATAATTTGTGGATATATTTTGAAGCTACCACAGTGACCTATGAACATAAACCAGCCAGCAGATCACTTGAGAAAATATCTGCCATTATCTTACCATTGTTAGCATTTTAGACTATTTGCTTTCATTATTTTTTCATGTTTCTCTTTTTTACATAGTTGCCATCACTGTGTGTGTATGTGTACTCACAAAATTTTATATTCTACTTTTTTCACTGTGTGGTTATTTTCTGTCATTAGTGAAAAAGATGCCTTATTCCAAGTCAACCTCTAAGGAATGTCGGTGCTTCAATTGTTTCTACCTTTCCTTCCCTCTCTCATTTCAGTCCTTTCTTTGATAGAAGTAATAAGTGTGAGATAGAGAACTAATGAAAGATAGACTCTGACAGAGACCAGGAAGAAGATCCTTAAAGCCATTGGCCTTATTTTTCAGATACCAAGAACCCAACCAAATAGCACTCAAACAAAAACTTTATGCTGTATAAATTTTAATTTTTATTGTCTTCTCTCCTTGCAGCAACTACAGTTTCTCAACAGATGGTTTCAGTGGCTCAGGAGGTAGTAGCAGCCATGGTTCCTCTGTGGGTGTTCAGGGAGGTGTGGACTGGATGAGGAAACTAGCTTTCCGCTACCGGAAAGTGAGAGAAATCTATGATAAGCATAAAAGCAACGTGGGTGGTAAGTGTGGCATCTAACCAGTCTGAGTCTCTGTTTCTTCCTGGTTTCCTCCTTTCCTTTCCAGGGATTCCTTAGATTCCCCATGACAACTGCTTATAAATTATACCACAGTAACATGTTAAACTCTGTATTTAAAAAAATTGAGGTTTGGTTGAAACCTTTTGGGAGGAAGCTCTATATTTCTAACGGGCTTCTCTAAGCATAATTTTGGAAAGTTCTCTTGTTCTCTTTGGACAAATGCCTTTTTAAAGGAAACGTGTTCTGTAGATTATGTTTGATGACGTATCACAACTACTGTCAATGCTAGTTAATAGGGTGCCACATTTTTTTTTTTTTTTTTGGCTGGTTTATGTAACTATCAGGACAAGTCAAATAGAACTAGCTAGTAACTTTTCGCGGATGGAAATCTAGGTCTAGGATTGTAGGTTGGCAATATCAATGTGTTGTGATTTGAAGGATCTTGGAAATTCTTTCTGACCAGAAATATTTCAAATGCCAGATGCCACTATGCCTAAAATTCTGTTATTTAGAATTAATTAATCATAGATTGTTTGAATTAAAAGAGACAGAAGTCTAATCTAAATTCCTCATTTTGCAGTTGAGAAAAGTGATGTACATCATAGGGGTAGTGGGGGCAGCTTATTCATGGTCACATTGCAGATTTGTAACCATACCATGTTTGAAATTCACATTCCCTAACTTTTTGGTCCAGTGTACTTTCATGCAGCTCCTTTTTTAGTGAGGTACCCTTTTGAGAAAATATTTAAAACTGTAAACCATCACCCTCAAAGATACACATACATACAAAATGTTGCTCGAAGATTCAGAGATTACATAGACTGCCTAGAGCAGAGTTCCCCAGTTCCCAGGCCTCAGAATGGTAGTGGTCAGCGACCTGTTGGTAACCAGGCCACACAGCCACATAGCAGGAGGTAAGTGGGCCGGCAAGTGAGTATTACTGCCTGAGCTCGGCCTCCTGTCAGATCAGTGGCGGCATTAGATTCTCATAGAAGTACAAATCTTAATTGTGAACTGCACATGCAAGGGATCTAGTTGCATGTTCGTTATGAAAATCTAATGCCTGATGATCTGAGATGGAACAATTTCATCTTGAAACCCCCTGCCCCCATTGAAAAATTGTCCTCTATGAAACTGGTCCCTGGTGCTGAAAAGGTTGAGGACTGCTGGACTAGAGGTATTTTACTCAAGGTCAAGAGCCCTTGTACTATAATATGCTGCCTTACAATATGGTGCAGAAAGTAGGGACAAGACTTTAAAGATCAATTTGGTTCATTTCAGTTAACAGCTCTCTAATACCAGATAAAAATCATGGGCTTCCAGACTTTAGGAATCTAATTACTTTTTTCAGGTTCCCCTTTTTATTGCTTATTTCTTCTCATGATTCAAAGCCAGTATTTCTTATTTTGGCAACTCCAAGTCTTTTTGCACTTTCTTTCTCGCAAACATTAGCCTTTCTTTTGTTAGTTTTCATATTCAGCCTGAGTCTCTTATTTTTTCCTGCCCAATGCCTGGACCTGGCTTCCTGAACAAAGTGATGTAACCCTATGTGAGAATCCTCTGAGCCTACTTTGGAGAACAGATTAAAATTAATGGCCAGCTGTATGTTTTGTACCAATATGAATTGATGAAAGTGTCACATCATGTATTAGTTGAGTATATCATATATAGGTACTGATTTTGTTGTCGTTTTATCCAAAATGTTAAGACAGTTGTCTAATTCTAGACTTGCATTGTGAAACCATCAGTCTGAAAACAAATTATACTCCAGTTCTCCTCCTCAGAAAAATGCCATCTGCTTTTATGGAGTGTTACTAATAGAATACAGGATTTTTTTTTTAACCTGCACTATAGAAAATTCAGATCCAGATTTACTGTTTGAATATTTTAACTGAAGTGTCTGAGAGCAGGCTCCCATTCATATGAGTTCTCTTTTGTGCTTAGATATCTAGTCTTGGACAGTGTTTTGGTGTGTTATCAGTTGGAGTTGTTTCAGAAGTCCAGTACAGAGAATTAGTTATTCAACCTGGAATTTCATGTCAACATGTTCTGAAGCAAGCGGACATGTAGTCACCATGGAAGTTGTGTGGAGTAATGAAAAGACTTCTTAAGACCAAAAGCTATGAACTTACTGTATAATCTTAGGGACTTTTTTTTCATTGGGTTTGGTTTCTTTACAGAGAGATTAGAAATGCTGAGGACTCTTCTAGCTGTAACACTAATTTTTCACACTTTGGTCCTTGATGTCATATTCTAAGCAGTGCAATTCAAAGTGTGGTCCACCAGTCTGCCAAAGATATGGTATTGGTTGGTGATGAAAGAAGGAGCTTGCACCAGAATCTTCTTATTTCTGTCAGCTGATTTTATTGTTGTTATTGTGTCCCTGTAACAACACTTTTTAAAAAATTTATTTTTGCCTGAACATCCCCAAAACACTCTGATAAAGAAAGTAAAAATGGCATTCTGAGTAGCACTACTCTAAGGTTTCTCCAAGAAGAGAAATTTAAAAAAAAAAGTGCCGGGCACAGTGGCTCACACCTGTAATCCCAGCAGTTTGGGAGGCCAGGGCGGGTGGATCATGAGGTCAGGAGTTTAAGACCAGCCTGGCCAAGATGATGAAACCCTGTTTCTACTAAAAATACAAAAATTAGCTGGGCGTGGTGGCAGCTGCCTATAATCCCAGCTACTCGGGAGGCTGAGGCAGAGAATTGCTTGAACCCAGGAGGCAGACGTTGCAGTAAGCTGAGATTGCACCACTGCACTCCAGCCGGGGCAACAGAACAAGACTCCATCTCAAAAAAAAAAAGGCACTGGTCTTGTCTTGACACCAAGAACCACACTTCCAAATCCTTGTTCACTCACGCCAACACTGGCCTCCCGCCAAATTAGGAGATGTTCAAGGAGAAACACAAGGTTGCCATGCTGGGGGCACCCCATAGCTCTGCTCCCTCAATGTCCTCTGTGATCCACATCCGCAGTGAGATCTCCATGCCAGAACCCTGTTCAAAATGCTCTTCATGAGCTAGTGCTTCATGGGCTTCATAGCATTAGTGTACTGCATGAAGTCTAGGGACAGGAAGATGGTAGGTGACGTGACTAGGGCCCAGGCCTGTGCCTCCACCACCAAGTGCTTGAACATCTGTACCCTGTTCCTCAACATCCCTGTGGTCATTGCACTCATGCCTTTCACCACTAGCTCAGTGATAATCTTCCAAGCAATTTCTCAGAAGATAAAGGATCTCCAAGGCCAGTAGTAGAGCCCATGTACTCCACTGATGACCCTGCATCCTGGGGCTGTTGGTCCTGCCCTCTTGACCCCACCCCTATATACAGCAGTTTATATTCGCCTGTCTACAATGGAATTCAATAAAGCACATGTGTTCATGGAAAAAAAAAAAAATATATATATATATATGTATATATATAAACTCAGTAGAGTATTTCAGTGACTCACACTTTTTAAATTGAATTTAGAAGTTGCTTTCTCAGTGTCAGCAAATGTATGCTGTCAAATGATAAATGTGTTTGCTTTTATTCCTAAAGGCCTCCTCAGTCCCCAGAGGAAGGAAGCACTGCAGAGATTAAGAGCAGAAATTGAAGTTTTAACAGATTCCTGGTTAGGAACTGCATTAAAGTCCTTACTTCTCATCCAGTCCAGGTATGGAAATGGTTCTTTTAGGTCTCATCCTCTCAGAGACATATTCTTCTACTCCAGTTCAGGATGAGCCATTCTCTAAAACAGGGTTTGGGATAGGGGTAGAGAGGAGTTTAAATGATGTAGGGAAGTATTTGTGTTAGGTGGGAAGCAAGGTCATTTTATGTTAACAGCACACCTTCTAGTTTTAAGAGAATATTTATATATGAAATCCTTTTTCTTTCTCCTTACTTTTTGCTCAAGAAATTAAAACTCAGTAACCCATAATCTCTAGTCTGGAAGTTGGGCCTGGTGACGTCAAAGAATACATGGAGGAGATGTATTACAAATATCCGAGGTACAGGAAGCTCCAAGAAATGTATCCAAACCCACTCAAGAAGGCAAGATTCAAAAGAAAAAGGGTACATTAAGCAGATTAAGGAGATTTCAACATGAAGCTTAGACTGGGAAATAAATGCACCAGTCTGTGTCTGCACCAATACCCTATTGCTCCCTCCCTCAAAGCAGGAATTCCAGATCCACAATGTAGTAAACAGTAAAACTGACACCAAGGAGTGGATATCTGGTGAAGGTAAAGGACATGTAAAATTAATGTGTATTCTGCAATCTGTGTTGCTATTGTATAAAGATCAAAGCAAACACAAATCATATCTCATGGACTGACTTACATTAAGATGAAAGAGTACAGCTCAGAACTTTTTGTTGTTTTCTAAAATATGGTATCAGTGACATGGGCTGGTGGTATTTATCAACAAGTATTTGTGACTAGAATGGTTAGAGGGGAAATAAGGCAAGAATTAACTAAGTTGCTGCTCTGTGTCCACTAAGAGAAAAAAATGAGTAGAACCTCTGCCCTTTAGTATAGAAAGTAAATGAACATGAAATAATGAGTAGTAGCTGAACATTGGCTCTGAACAGTATCATACCAGATCCTTTAAGGTTAATTTTTAATAATTACATTCTAAAGAGTTGGCACGTATGAATTCTTGCTCCCAGGTTGGTTTAGTTTCACCTTTTCTTTTCCCTTCTACTCCCTTCTAGAAAGAATTGTGTGAATGTTCTGATTACTACCACCCAGCTGGTTCCAGCCCTGGCCAAGGTTCTCCTATATGGACTAGGAGAAATATTTCCTATTGAGAACATCTATAGTGCTACCAAAATTGGTATGGTTTCTCTGCTGTTTCTTGTCACTGGCCTTGCAATAAAACTTTCTACTCATGATGCACCTATTATTTTCTAGCCCCTCTGTTAGACACTTTATATGTAATACCTATAATCCTCACAACAGTCTTCTAATATTTTCGGTAATGCAATTGAGGCTTAGTAGTTATATAGCTTGCTCAAGTTCTCACAGCTAGTAAGTTACATAGCAGGCTCTTTGATAATATTTGAAAGAACATAATATCTAGCTTAGAAATCTATTTTTGACTCATTTCAAATTTCTCTTTTTCACAGAGAGTATCTAGTATAATAGAAAAAGCACTAGATTAAAAAGCAAGCTCTAAACTGTATACCTAAAAATGGTGGCCAGGCAAGATGAATCATACCTGTATTACCACCACTTTGGGAGGCTGAGGCGGGAGGATCACTTGAGGCCAGGAGTATAACACCAGCCTCAGCCACATGGCAGACCTCCGTCTCTACAAAAAAAGGTTTTTTTAATTAGCTGGGCGTGGTGACACGCAGCTGTAGTCCTAACTACTTGGAAGGTTAAGGTGGGGG
>NW_012117376.1:13048167-13055631 GCF_000951035.1 Colobus angolensis palliatus
GTCAGGAGATCGAGACCATCCTGGCTAACACAGTGACACCCCATCTCTACTAAAAATACAAAAAATTAGCCGGGTGTGGTGGCACATGCCTGTAGTCCTAGCTACTCAGGAGGCTGAGGCAGGAGAATCCCTTGAACTTGGGAGGCGGAGGTTGCAGTGAGCTGAGATCGCACCACTGCACTCCAGCCTGGGTGATCAAGTGAGACTCCATCTCAAAATAATAATAATAATAATTGTTAAGAGATGCCAGGTGCAGTGGCTCATACCTGTAATGCCAGCACTTTGGGAGGCTGAGGCAGGTGGATCACTTGAGGTCAGGAGTTCAAGAGCATCCTGGCCACAATGGTGAAACGCTGCTCTACCAAAAATACAAAATTAGCCAGGCATGGTGGCGTGAGCCTGTAATCCCACCTACTTGGGAGGCTGAGGCAGGAGAATTGCTTGAGCCTGGGAGGCGGAGGTTGCAGTGATCTGAGATCACGCTACTGCACACCCGCCTGGGCAGGCAGGAGGAAAACGAGAAGAATCGTGTCTTGAAAGAATGAAGGAGGAGTGATCAACTCATTCTAATGTTGTTGATGGGTCAAATGAGACCCAAGGGCCAGGTACAGTGGTTCACGCCTGTAATCCCAGCACTTTGAGAGGCTGAGGCAGAAGGATTGCTTGAGCCCAGGGGTTCAAGACCAGCCTGGGCTACATAGTTATTGTTTTGTTTGTTTGTTTGTTTTTTAATTAGCTGGGAGTGGTGGAGCATGTCTGTAGTCCCAGCTACTTGGGAGGCTGAGGTGGGACAATTGCTTGAGCCCAGGTGGTCAAAGCTGCAGTGAGCCGTGATTACGCCACTGTACTCCAGCCTGGGCAGCAGAGTGAGACCCTGTCTCAAAAAATAAAAATAAAAAAAAATAACTAGCCGGGCGAGGTGGCAGCGCCTGTAGTCCCAGCTACTCGGGAGGCTGAGGCAGGAGAATGGCATGAACCCGGGAGGTGGAGCTTGCAGTGAGCTGAGATCCGGCCACAGCACTCCTGGGTGACAGAGCGAGACTCCGTCTCAAAAAAAAAAAAAAAAAAAAAAGACTTGAGAATTGACTTGAAGATTGTTTTTAGCTACATGAAGGTCATTAATAGCTTTGACATGCAGTTTGATTAGGGGAGTGACCGGGATTAAACCCTAATTGGAAGTAGTTTAAGAGAATTGAAATTTTATAGAACTGGCATAACAATATTTTTATTCGACCTGTTCTAATATGTTTACTAACTTATTAGTAAATGCGAGAGAATGGAAGGAGAGTTGGAGAAGGGAACTATACATCTCTTTAGAGGAGGTTTGTTTGGAGAAGAACAAAAAAATAAAGTAGTGGCTCTAGAGGTATATGGACTTAAGAGGATTTATAAGATTCATAAGAGAAATTATATCTATTTTATATGCAAATGGAAACAATCCACTAGATGAGGAAAAATAATAATGGTGTCTATTGTGTGCTAGGCAATGCCAAGGCAGTAGGAATACAGCAGTGACAAAAATCCTCTGTCCTCATGGAACTTACCTTCAATCAGTGATGCTACGATAATTGGATTATCTATATAGAAAAATAAGGCAGAATTGTTTTCCTTCTTTACGTTATATACAAAAATAAATTACAGGTAGATTAAAAACTTACCATGAAAGGTAAGTTTTTTAATTTTTAGAAGAAAATATAGAAGAGTATCTGTATGATCTTAAGGCAAGGATGGACCTCTTTTAAGAATCAAAAAATAGTATAAAAAGCCAAAAAAAAAAAAAGATCATTGATTGCATGGAACTTTTAATTTTACATACAGTTAAATACAACATAAAGTGACAAACTGGGCACAGTGACTCATGCCTTTAATTCCAGCACTTTGGGAGGCTAAGGCATCAGTTTAGGCCAGGAGTTCAAGACCATCCTGAGTAACATAGTGAGGCTCCATCTCTACAAAAATAAAAATTAGCCAGGTGTGGTGGCGAGTGCCTATAATCCCAGCTACTCAAGAGGCTAAGGCGGGAGGATCACTTGAACCCAAGAGTTCAAGGAGGCCGCAGTGAGCTGTGACTGTGCCACTGCACTGCACTTTAGCCTGGGCAACCAAAGGAGACCTTGTCTCTTGAAAAAAGGTAACCAAACAAGCCACGTTTTGGGAGAAGGTATTTACAACACATTTAATTGGCAGTTAGAATACAGAGTCTATAAAGAACTCCTGCCAGGCTCAGTGGCTCACACCTTTAATCCCAGCACTTTGGGAGGCTAAGGTGGGTGGATCACCTGAGGTCAGGAGTTTGAGACCAGCCTGACCAACATGGTGAAAACCCGTCTCTAGTAAAAATACAAAATTAGCTGGGCGTGGTGGCACATGCCTGTAATCCCAGCTACTCGGGAGGCTGAGGCAGGAGAATTGCTTGAACCCGGGAGGCCGAGGTTACAGTGAGCCAAGATTGCACCATTGCACTCCAGCCTGGGTACCAAGAGCAAAACTCCATCTCAAAAGAAAAAGAATGCAGAATCTACAAAGAACTCCTGCAAATCAGTAAGCAAGAGACAATTTTGAATATAGAAAAATAGGCAAAAACCTTGAAACAACCAGTTTGCTGAAAAGGGAAACAAAACTGTCAGTAAATATATGAATAAGTCCTTAACCTCACAAATTAAGGAACTGCAAATTAAGAAGATGCAAATTTAAATATGGTACATTTTCCAGCCATCAGATAGACAAAAATTTAAATCTAACAATGTAATGGGAACGCTGACTCTGCAAATGGGATTGAAAATGGATATAACCTGCTTTGGAGAACGTTAATGTCTAATGAAGTTTGAGGTGTACATAACCCTTTGATCATGCAATTCCACTTTATATATATACATATATGTATATATATATATACACACACACTTTAGAGCAGGGGTCTGCAAATTACAGTCCATGGGCTAAATCCTACCCTCTGGCTGTTTGTGTAAGTTTTTATTGAAACCATGCCCACTTATTTATACAGCTGCTTTCACACTATAGTAGCAGAGCTGAATAGTTGCAACAGGGACCATAGGGCCTGCAAAGCCTGAAATATATACTATATACTGTTTGACTCTTTATGGAAAAAGTTTGCTAACCTCTACCTTTGAGTAATTCTCACATGCACAAGGAGACATGTACAAGGATTTTTTTTTGATGCACCCTTATTCATAATAGAAAATAACTGGTCTGTAAACCTGTCCATGAACAGAAAATTGATAGATATAATCAAACAACAGAATGCTATATTGCAGTTAAAAGTGGATGAAGTAAAATTACATATACTCATAAGGATTAATATGAAAAACAATAGGCTGGGTGTGGTGGCTCACACCTGTAATCCCAGCACTTTGGGAGACCAAGGTGGGTGGATCACCTTCCTGGCCAACATGGTGAAACCCCATCTCTGCTAAAAATACAAAAATTAGCTGGGCTTGGTGGTGTGCGCCTGTAATCCCAGCTCCTCGGGGGCCTGAGGCAGGAGAATCACTTGAACCCAGGAGGCAGAGATGATAGTGAGCCTAGATCGTACCATTGCACTCCAGCCTGGACAACAGAGCAAGACTGTCTCAAAAAAAAAAGGAAAAACTGATGAACAAAAAACATTGTAGATAGATAAATGTACAGTATGTAATATTTATATAAAGATTTAAGATATTTACATTTTAGGGGTATTTGAGAAGTTCTGTAATGTCTTGATTTTTTTTTTCTAATCTAAAGCAACTATAAGGGTCAGGTGGAGTG
Source organism: Colobus angolensis palliatus (assembly GCF_000951035.1). Taxonomy (NCBI): domain Eukaryota; kingdom Metazoa; phylum Chordata; class Mammalia; order Primates; family Cercopithecidae; genus Colobus; species Colobus angolensis. Next base: position 13,051,933 of record NW_012117376.1, read on the forward strand.
GCTCACGCCTGTAATCCCAGGGCTTTGAGTAGCTGAGGTGGGAGAATCACTAGAGACCAGGAGTTTGAGACCAGCCTGGACAACATAGACCCCATCTCTACATAAAAAAATTTTTAATTAGCCAGGTGTGGCCAGGAGCCGTGGCTCACGCCTGTATTCCTAGCACTTTGGGAGGCTGAGGCGGGCGGATTGCCTGAGCTCAGGAGTTCAAGACCACCCTGGGCAACGTGGTGAAACCCAGTCTCTACTAAAATCAGCTGGGCATGGTAGGGGGCACCAGTAGTCCCGGCTACTTGGGAGGGTGAGGCACCAGAATTGCTTGCGCCTGGCAGGCGGATGTTGCAGTGAGCCACGATCACGCCACTGCACTCCAGCCTAGGCAACAGAGCAAGACTCTGTCTCAAAAAAAAAAAAAAATTAGCCAGGTGTGATGGCTTGTACTTACAATCCTAGGTACTCTGGAGGCTAAAGTGGGAAGAGCACTTCAGCCCACAAGTTTGAGACTGCGGTGAGCTATGATTGTGCCACTGTACTTCAGCCTGAATGACATAGCAAGACTTTGTCTCATAAATAAGTAAATAAATACAGCAACTATGAAGTGTTAAGATTTTACAAAGCTTCATTGGTGGTAGGCATTTTTTTCTGTTTTTTTGAGACAGGGTTTCGCCAGGCTAGAGTTCAGTGATCACGACTCACTACAGCCTCGACCTCCCTGGCTCAAGCAACCCTCCCACCTCAGCCTTTCAAGTAGCTTGGGACTATAGGTGCACACCACCATGCCTAACTTTTCCTGTTTTTTGTAGAAATGGGGTCTCACTTTGTTGTCAAGGCTGGTAATTCTCCATGCTTTTTTGTATGGTTGAATTACTTCATTTCCTAGGGATTGGGTGGAAGGGAACATATATGACAGCTCCCTTCAGATATTGTTACTGCTGCCGGTTGCTTTATGTATATCATAGGAACCCAGAGCCCTCACTGAGTCTCCCACATCTGAAAGATAGATTTTCTGTAGTGCTTATTGTACTGAGACCTGGCACCCACAGGCTCATCAGGCTTATGTAAATGATCTCATTCCCTCTGTCAGTAAGTGTGCTTATTTGGTGATTTTCCTCAGTCTCAGTTCATCCAGAGCTAATTTGCAGGGTTGCAGTGGGATCTGGTGTCATGGTAACCACAGTTACCAAGGCTTGAGGCTTTTCTTCACAGAACTGTGAAATGGGAGCAAGGAGAAGAAATACTTTTTCACTTCCTCTGAAATGATAGCAAAATATGGTTCTCTTAATGGCCATTCTGATTTGGGGACATTAAAGAGAATTCTCAAAATAATTTCTGAAAATGTCAGAAGTATTTTTTGTTTTGGGGGGTTTTCTTGAGACAGGGTCTCACTCTGGTACCTAGGCTGGAGTGCAGTGGCACGATCATAGCCCATTGCAACCTTAACCTTCCCATGCTCAAGCGATCTACCCACATCAGCCTCCTGAGTAGCCAGGACTTCCGGCATGCTCCACCACCATACCCAGCTAATTTTTAAATTTTTTATACGGAAAAGATCCCACTGTGTTGCCCAAGCTAATCTCAAATTCCTGTGCTCAAGTGATCCTCCTGCCTTAGGCCTCCCAAAGTGCTGGGATTGCAGACATGAGCCACTGCCCATGGCCAGAAATATTTTAATAGAGACAACCCAGGGACTAATATTCTCCGAAGACTTGGCTGATCTTACAGTTCACCAACTTCGATTGCTTGACATTTGGTTAACTGATTAGTCATTGGCCTCATCCTCCTGAACAGGAAAGCTCATATTCAGAATTGTTTTGAGAGTATAAATGGAAGTATTTTACCAACTGTATTGGAGTGAGTCCTGTTTTCATGGAGCTGCTTCTTTACTTTGAGCTGTTAATAACTCTCTTGGCCTCTTAATCCTTTTAAAGGAGACATTACAGAGTATATTTCATCCTGGATCATTGCATGCCAGGACAATGAAAATGTCTGTGTTCTTATCCTCAAAATATGAGTTACTGCCTTTGTTGAGTCTTACAAGAAAGTCAAATCTGACTCACTTAAAAGAGTTTTTTTGCTGCAGACAGATCATAGTAGACTGTGCATCTGGTGGAGGTTGGCTTAGTTTGTAAAGCTGTAATGGGTGAAATGGAATTAAAGAACTCTTCAACACCTTGAACATAGTAAGAATTTATTATTAGTTGAACAGTTTAATGTTTGAACTGAATTGAGGCATAAGACCTGGACTACAGTCCTCTACTGAATCATTTGTGAGATTAATATGAATTTATTCAGCAAACATTGATTGAATCCCTCATATGAATGTAAGGTAAGACAATTCTATGTAAAATGTTAGCACTAAAAGAGACCCAAGTGTGCCTAAGCCAAGCCTCGTATTATAAGTGACCAGCTGAGCCCAGAGTAGACTAGTGTCTTGTCCAGTTGACTAGTCCATCTGTTTTGAAGTGCCACTGGGGTAAGGATGTCAGAAATGTGCAGTTATATATCTGCATGACTTCTCCTATGCCAAGTAGGACTTCTGAGTATGGAAATACAAGTTCTGGCCAATTATGTTATCTTAGATTTGTGTATTTATATATTATAATGATTTTCCAGCAGATGGCAGTCAAGTGTCTTGAGGAAGAGGCAGCTTTTATCTTATTTACACGGGAACCCTGGTGCTAAGTCACTCTATTGAGCAAGGGGAAGGAACAAGAAGGTTGATAGAGCAGGATGAAGAAGAATGCCAAAGTTAGGACCTTGCTTAACTGAAGAAGGTGGCAGAAGCAGGGAGATAAAAAGAGCAAGGGATATAACTTCCTTTTATTTATACAAATAAAGTATCTTTCCCACAGCAGTATGATCTGTGCATGTTTTAGTTGTTGATTGCAGATGGGATTTGAGTTTTGATACAACACTGCCATGTTTCTCAAAACCGTCTGCAGTTCTGAGAAATGGATTTAAATCACCCATTTCCCAAGGTCAATTTCAGTGATGCAATATCTTGGTTACAACTACAAGGTGTAGTAAGTAAGGAGGTTCCAGATATGACAAATGTTGCTGCCGTATTTATTGGTCACTGTTCTCAATTCTATTCTGGGGCTCTTCTCTCACTGAAAGACATAAGGCCCATACACAGGACTGTTTCTGGGAAATGAAGAATTGGAGGGAAATGGCTTTTTGTTTGTTATTGTTTCTGACAAGAAATCAGAGCCTTGTGTTTTCACTTCTCTTTTCTACCCTAAAACATTTCACCTCAAAAATCATTCATTCATTATGGCACAATGACCAGAGCGTAGATTTGGAGTCAGGGGCCCCAACTTCTAGCTACTTGCTTGTTTGTGATCTAGGGGTAAGTTACTAAACCTATGAATCCCTCCCATTTATAGAAATTCCCTCCCACTAAGATCTTAGGGACTTCACCCTCAACGTGAAGGTTAAAATAAGTTTTGTTTTGTTTTGTTTAGTTTTTTTGAGACGGAGTTTCACTGTTGTTTCCCAGGCTGGAGTGCAATGGTGCGATCTCGGCCCACTGCAACCTCCGCCTCCTGGGTTGAAGCGATTCTCCTGCCTCAGCCTCCTGAGTAGCTGGGATTACAGGCATGCACCACCACGCCCAGCTAATTTTGTTTTTTAGTAGAGATGAGGTTTCTCCATGTTGGTCATGTTGGTCTCGAACTCTCCACCTCAGGTGATCCGCCT
>NW_012117376.1:13055681-13075127 GCF_000951035.1 Colobus angolensis palliatus
CACTGCAACCTCTGCCTCCCAGGTTCAAGCGATTCTCCTGCCTCAGCCTCCTGAGTAGCTGGGATTACAGGCATGCACCACCACGCCCAGCTAATTTTGTTTTTTAGTAGAGACATAGTTTCTCCATGTTGGTCAGGCTGGTCTCAAATTCCCGACCTCAGGTGATCCGCCCGCCTCGGTTTCCCAAAGTGCTAGGATTACAGGCATTGAGCCACCGTGCCTGGCCAAGTTGTTTTAATGGCACAACTTCACATTCTTTGGGTAGAGGGTCTACTGGATCTCTAGCTCCCATCCCTACTCTCCAGAAAGCAAACTACGTGGGCTGTCATTTAGTCCACCTAAGCACAGGCAGGTGAACCTAGCAGCAGCCCTCTTCTTTGGTTTTGAAAAGAGTATTCTAACAGGAAATTTCTTTTTCTCATCAGGTAAGGAGAGCTGCTTTGAGAGGATTGTGTCAAGGTTTGGAAAGAAAGTCACATATGTAGTGATTGGAGATGGACGAGATGAAGAAATTGCAGCCAAACAGGTAACCGTGGTAAAGAAAAATAGTGTATGTGGTTGTACATCGTGTAATTAGAAAAAATGAGAAAAACTACAAAATCTTAGCAATCTATTATGCATTTATAGTATCTTCTCTTTCTTCCTCTCCCATTTTTCTTTAAAGAAAAAGAGGGTCTTTTTTTTCTCCAGATAGAGTTTTTCCTTTTAAGTTTTAGATCCATCCCTTCCTCTTCCTCCCTGTCCCTCAAGAATCTTAAAATCTTTAAGCCGTTCTACAGGGATCCCATCATTCAACCTGAGATGTGCCCCATCTTCAAAGACAGTGCTTTCTCAAGCATCAGACTTGACTGCAAAAAGGCTAATCTTTCTTTCTTTTCCATTATTCAAGTTCTCAGACAGTACAACCAATAGCTCTTTCTGTAGAGAACGTCTTTCCTTTTCCTTTGAGCCCTGGAAAGATTGCTCTGATGTTAACCCCATCACTATACAGGTCCCAACTTCAGGTCACCCTTTATTTATTTATTTATGTATTTTATTTTATTTTTTTGAGATGGAGTCTCACTCTGTCGCCCAGGCTGGAGTGCAGTGGCATGACCTCGGCTCACTGCAGCCTCTGCCTCCTGGATTCAAGCAATTCTCCTTCCTCAGCCTCCCAAGTAGCTGGGACTGTAGGCATCTGCCACCGTGCCCAACTAATTTTTGTATTTTTAGTAGAGACAGGGTTTCCCATATTGGCCAGGCTAGTCTCGAACTCCTGACTTTGTGATCCACCTGCCTCGGCCTCCCAGAGTGCTGGGATTACAGCCTTGAGCCACCACGCCCGGCCCAGGTCACCCCTTCTTGATATACAAAACAATAGTTGAAAGAATCTTGGCTATAGAACCTAAAATCCCATCTGTGTATCAGCTATGTGACTTTGAACAATTATCCTTATCTGCTAAATGGATCTGTAGAAGTTCTTTCCCTCCCTACCCCAATTTATTTTCTTCCAGCAACTCTATTTCTTAGACCTGGAGGCATTAGGTTGCCAGCTAGAACCAGCTGCCCTGATACTCTTCATCCAGTTAAGTAGAAATCTTAGCAACTATAATAAAGTATAAGATTGGTAATCAGTCGGCATTATTATCTCATGTTTCCGTTTGCCACTTTATGTAGCAATTCAGGGATCCTTATTTTTTCGCATATGTTATAAAGCTTTAATTCTAATGTGCTTCTTGTTGCCGTTTTTGGGAAAGACACTAGTGGGTATATGCATCAGTGTTTCCTGGTCTGAAGAAGGGTATGGGGGAGAGAAAGAACAACTCAAGTCATCAGCAGAGTTGGTAACTCTGAGCTAATGTCTAGAATCATCTACAGCATTGTGGCTGGGCACAGTGGCTCATGCCGATAATCCTAACACTTGGGGAGGCCGAGGCAGGCAAATCACCTGAGGTCAGGAGTTTGAGACCAGCCTGGCCAACATGGAGAAACTCCATCTCTACTAAAAATACAAAATTACTGGTCATGGTGGTGCACTCCTGTAATCCCAGCTACTCGGGAGGCTGAGGCACGAGAATTGCTTGAACCCTGAAGGCGGAGGTTGCAGTGAGCCGAGATTGCGCCACTGCACTCCAGCCTCGGCAGCAGAGCAAGACTCTGTCTCAAAAAAACAAAAAAAGTATATACCCATTGGAAAATGCCTTAGCACTTTATCCAGTTCAAGCTATACTCTGTGAAGGATCTTTTCTGCAGCCTTTCTGACAGAAGTCTCTCTAGTCCTTGCTTGAATATGCCCAAGGATGAGGGCACTGGTTCCCAGTAGCCTGTTCCACCGAGGGGTCAACCAAACTGTTAGGGCGTTCCCCCTTCTACTGAGCAAAAAGTTCTCTACCTTCATATACTAGGCTGGCATTCTTTTTTTTGTTTTGTTTTGTTTTTGAGATAGAGTCTCGCTCCATTGCCCAGGCTGGAGTGCAGTGGTATGATCTTGGCTCACTTCAGCCTCCGCCTCTGGGTTCAAGCAATTCTCATGCCTCAGCCTCCCAAGTAGCTAGGACTACAGGTGCCCACCACCACTCTCAGCTAATTTTTATATTTTCAGTAGAGACACCGTTTTGCTATGTTGGCCAGGCTGGTCTCAAACTCCTGACCTCAAGTGATCCACCCACCTTAGCCTCCCAAAGTGCTGGGATTGCAGGCATGAGCCACTGCACCTGGCCTCTAGTCTGGCATTCTTGAACATAACAAATCGGTTTCCTCTTCTGTATGTTAATAGCCTTTTAAATATTATGTGTGAGCAGCTAGCTTAAAAAACAACTAGGGTATATGCCAAAATAACTGTGTTCTAGGACCTCAATATTCTGAGTAATTTGGAACCAGTTTCAACTAGATGATAGGAACGTTAATCTCAGCTTCATAGAACATGGGTTCCAACACTTGGGTTTATCAAAGCCCTCCTTTAAAATATGGCCTCCACATGAGAATCACTTAAACCTGGGAGTGGAGGTTGTAGTGAGCCAAGGTAGCACCACTGCACCCCAGCCTGGGCAAAAGAGCGAGACTCTGTCTCAAAAAATATAAAAAATAAATTTAATTTAATTTTAAAATATGGCCTCCAGGCACAGTGGCTCATGCCTATAATCCCTAGCACTTTGGGAGGCCAAGGGTGGGAGGATTGCTTGAGCCCAGGAGTTCAAGACCAGCCTGGACAATATAGTGAGGCTTCATCTCTGCAAGAAATAAAGAATTAGCCAGGTGTAGTGGCACATGCCTTTAGTCCCAGCTACTTGGGAGGCTGAGGTGGGAGGATCACTTGGGCTCAGGGGGCCAAGGCTAGAGGGAGCCATGTTCATGCTACACTCCAGCCTGGGTGACAGAATAAGACCCTGTCTCAAAATAAAATAAAGAGTAAAATGTGGCCTCCAGAACAGCACACAGTATTCTGGACATGATTCTGACTACATAATATAATGGGATTATTATTTCCCAGATCTGTACATTCTCCATCTTGGACGTAGGTAAGATTTAGGTCTTGTAGTTCTGAAACTTACAAGAAATTAACCATCCATAAGACAATATAATCTTATATCAAATACTAATTTTTCACCTGGGCCATTTTATTTGATCCTTAAGACCCTGTATGATAACTGGAATGCCTGTAGTGCTGGGGTAAGAGGATTGCGTGAGCCCAGATTCAAGGCCACAGTAAGCTATAATCACACCACTGCCCTTCAGTCTGGGTGACACAGCAAGACCCTGTCTTCAAAATAATGGCTAGAACAGGTAATCTCTCAAAAGCACAAAGTACCACTGAAACTTATTAAAAATTTCTCACATTTACAAAGTGTGCAATGTACAAGGTCCTTATACATATGACTATTTGATCATTATTACAGCCCTGTGAGGCAGGGATAGATAGGGTTACCATATACCTTGGGGAGAGGTGTGCTGAGGAAAGAGTATGGGCAAATATTTAATATAAGCTCTCAGAAGAAGTTGGATTAACCAGCTATCCCCACTCTCTTCCAGCACAACATGCCTTTCTGGAGGATCACAAACCACGGAGACCTTGTATCCCTTCACCAGGCTTTAGAGCTTGATTTTCTCTAAGAACTGGAATGAGGAGCCTTCCCCTTGAGCTCCTTTTCACTCCTGAAGGGAGCTGGAGACTGGAACCAACTGAGAACTTTCTCTGTCTCTCTCTCTCTGTCTCTCTCTCTCTCTCTCTCTTCCTCTCTCTCTCTCTGTCTCTCCCTCACTCTCTCTCTGTCTCTCCCTCCCTCCTTCCCTCTCTCTGTCTGTCTTTATCCATGGAATGCTGGCGAGAACACAATCAGAACCAACAGCTGCAATTTTTGCTAAGAGTGAGCTGTAGCCCCGTGTTCATCTCCATACAGAAGCAGGAGACAGTTGGATAGACAGAACAATGGACTCACTGCAGCTACAGTGCTTTTAATTCTTCTGTGTTTTGTTTTTGTTTTTTTGTTTTTGTTTTTTTTCAAAAAATGAAAAAGAAAAGGAAATTCCTGGGGCAGAGTTGCACTCTTAGTCCATGACAAGATTGAGAATTACTCATAACTTGTGGTGATCAGATAAATGCAGCAGACTTTTATGATAACATCTCTTGCAGTCTTAGAGTCTCCTTAGCTTAGAATCTCACTTATTTCCAGCGAATGTGTATGTTATTTTTATAGGTAAGGGTCTGATTTCTGACACAGGTTTCTGCCACTTTCTTTTTCTAGCAAGAAAGTGTGTAAAGTCTTGAAAATAGTAATTGAAATACCTAAAATACCTCTCTGTGGCAGTAGCACCTCTATAGCTGCTCCAGTGGTCTGCTCTCTAGGATGATTCCTTTCCTGTTCTTCCGTCTCCTAGCTGGTGAACTGTGGGGCACTGAACACTGAGTAACTTTACACTTTGGCATTTCCCATCTAGAAGCCTTAGTCTTCTTTCCAGTCTCTTTTCCCTTTAGTCAAATGGCACAACCCCTAAAAACTCTTTCAGCTTGACTGCCATTCAGACTGTATCCCAGAAGGCTTAGCTTCCAAACTGGAGAGAAGGAACTAAAGTGTCTTATGAATTTCGGCTTCTTTGGCTCTTGAGACCGAAAGGATCTACCTGTTCCTCCTGCAGAGAAGTACGCATTTCCCATCAGATGCTCACCCCTGCAGTTTCTTCCTTCTTAGTCATCATAATGCTAGTTTCTTACCCCTTTCCTGCCCTCTGCACCTCATGTCCACCTCCAGGCAGCTCTGGCCAGTCCCCAGGTATTAGACCCAAGAAGTCAAATCAAATCTAAAAACATGCTTATAACTACATTTTGGCCAAAACTGCCAATGTATTTGACTTCCTTTGTGGAAGCCCTAAGCCATATGAAGGATGTCCCAGGTATATATTTACCCAGATCTCTGCCTGAAACTGAAGAGCAGATTGCTGTATTTAAATTTTCCCATGGAAAACACTGCTTCTCAAATCCCATTCTAAAGTAGGAAACCAGAAAGACTTTGCTGATTGTCGGGGGAGGGGAGGTACAGACAGGGTTTCACTTTGTTACCAAGGCTGGTCTCGAACACCTGGCCTCAAGCGATCCTCCCACCTTGGCCTCTCAAAGTGTTGGGATTATAGGCATGAGCCACTGCGCCCAGCCAGACTTTCCTGATTTAAATGAGAGTGCTGCATCATTCCCTACTTCATGGCCCAAAACTTAATCCTGGGCCAAATGCAGGAGCATCTCTCGACCTCTCGGCAGATTGGTGGGTGCACTAGTCACAGCCTTCCAGCCCAGCCATGATTGTTGGATGCCCCATCCCTCCAAGAGCAATTTGGGCATCTGCTCAGGCAGGATAAAATTCCCTAGAGCTGAGGAAGTTCAGCCTTTCCCAGGCTGCAAAGAGACAGATGATACGAGCATCTCAGATTGAGATGCAGGATTGGTCGGCAGAAGGAGGCATCGTTGACCAACCCCAGCTATCATTGCTTGTCGCCAGAGACTCTGCATACCCATTTCCAAAGATGTTGCAGCACAAAGAGGCAAGACTCCTTTCAATGCCAGGCCACCCGGATAGCAACAGAGAGAGGCTGGTATACACATTCCTTCAGAACTCATTGAAAAGTGCTCATGACTCACAATTTGAAGGAGTAAGTTTTTGCTGAGTAGCTGAAGTCAGTGCTCCTTTACTTAGCTGCCTCTTTGGCCTTGTTTCCTGTGGGGTTGGGAGGAGGGAGATGTAGTGTGAGGTAGGCCTTCTCTTGGTCTGTATTCAGCATAGTTCCTTAGATGCTGCTCTGCCTTGTTTGATGGTTGATCTTAGGAAGCTCTAGGTTTTACTCTGAAGCCTCAAAGCCTCCCCCTAATGCAGTATAGCTGCTGGGTTTTTGTCCTGGACAAAGGCCACGGCTGTTGTGCTGCGCTTCAGGTTTGTGAGGCTGCGGAGTGGTGCCCCACCATGCACACAAGCACACACAGATACTTCCCTCTCCACCCTTATGGGAGCTCTTTATTTTAGAATATAACTTGGACTCACTTTTATCAATGGCTTTTTTCCTCTTGCTCTGACTTCCTAGCTTAGCGCTTTCCAAAAGTAACTTGAACTTGACCAAGAGAGGTAAGGAGGCTGAGCAGAGCAATCTCTGCTCATTCCTGGTTGTTGCCACCCTCATTTAGATGGAAGAGAAAACAGGAGCTTCTTGGCTTTTCGCCAGAATGAATTGTCCAGGGAACATGGTGCTGTCTGTAATTACCCTGCCTTTTTCTCCGCCCCACACAAAAATCTGGAAAGGAAAGTAAGTGGGTAGGATTAAGAGCTGTTGGAAGTGGAGCACCAAAGGGCACCGTGAGTCCATTCATCAAGGGGAAGGCCCTCTTCATTCGAGTCCTCAAGAAATTAGCCAAAGGACGAGTCCTTCCCCAGCTGGGCATGGTGGGTTCTCTTTTTTTTTTTTTGAGGTGGAGTCTCGCTCTGTCACCCAGGCTGGAGTGCAGTGGCGTGATCTCTCAGCTCACTGCAACCTCTGCCTCCCAGGTTCAAGCGATTCTCCTACCTCAGCCTCCTGAGTAGCTGAGAATACAGGCACCCACCACCACGCCCAGCTAATTTTTGTATTTTTAGTAGAGATGGGGTTTCACCATGTTGACCAGGCTGTTCTCAAAACTCCTGACCTCAGGTGATCTGCTCGCCTCGGCCTCCCAAAGTGCTGGGATTACAGGCATGAGCCACCGCGCCCGGCCAGGCACTGTGGGTTCTACAAGATGGGTCTGTAATGTCACGGTGAGGGCTCTCTCTAGTAGTAGATCTGGAGTGAGGTGTGTCTTGGGTTGAGGAGGTGGCTTGACTTTCGAATGTAAAACTGACTGTGCCTTAGCATCACCCTGTCCAGTGCCCCTGGGGCAGCTGGTAGTGTCCAGAAGAATGGACACCTACTCCAGATTTAGATGCCTATCTGGGCTTTTGTTTGATTTGGGGTGTTCCTGTGTAGTGTAAAGCTAGTGAGTTGTCCCAAAAGACTGATGCCACAGCTTGTTCGTAGTTTACACAAACTCAGCTTTAAAGCTCCAGATAGAATCTGATTGACAGACTCTAGCTGCAGCATGTGGAGCTTCTAGATGTTTACTACCTTGAATGATGGTCAGTGTCACTGAACCACGGGGGAGAGGAGTATGGGGTAGAGCAATGGTCTAGGCTAACAAGTGGTGAGCTTAGGGTCTTCCTCTGACTCCTTACTCCTCAAGGAGGCAGTTAGGGTCCCTCTTAAGCAGGCTTCTATTTCTTACCACTAAATTGGTTTCCTTTTTCATCCAGAAGTTAGAACTCCCCAGATATTCACACTATAGGGTCTGAATTCCGAGATTCTAAAATATCTTAAACCACAAGAGAGAAAAGGTAGTGCTGCCCCAACCCCAGTCAGCAGGCCGTCTGTCCCTTCCTCTCCTGAGTCAGACAGCTCTGGCAAGCAAGGCTCCTTGGCTAGTTCCTAATGCACTGACAGGAGCCCTCCCATTAAGGACGACTTCTACTCAAACTGCGACTCTCCCTCTGGACTTCAGATGCCTCTGTTAGCAGGAAAAGGCATTGATCGGATTGGATCTATTTATGTGACTGCGGGCATTTGTGGCTGTAGAATCCGTGACCATAATGTTATATGTAATGGGAACTATCTTATAAACTTGAAAAAATAAAAGTTTTTATTTTCTATAGTTTGCTCCTGTGTCTTTTCTGAATAGGATCAGCATAGTTGCCCAGCTGTGTGGGGTCCTAATTAATGGCTTCATAAAAATTCTAAAGAGTTCATTAGAAAGATGTCACCCTTTCAGTAACTGGGTCATTTCACCAAAAAAGTAAAAACAAACCATTTGGTATAAATATACATGGAAAAATATTTTACAGTAATTTGCATGGGAGCATGTATTGTTTCTAAAATATACTTTGCTTTTAAAGTTTAGAACTGGAGTGAGAAAAGATTTCACTCGCTGCCAAATGCGCTGAAATTTAATTATTAAGGAGAGAAATCAGTACCTTGCCGCGCTGCACTTAAACCGCAAAAGCGCCGGGCGCGGTGGCTCAAGCCTGTAATCCCAGCACTTTGGGAGGCCGAGACGGGTGGATCACGAGGTCAGGAGATCGAGACCATCCTGGCTAACACGGTGAAACCCCGTCTCTACTAAAAAATACAAAAACTAGCCAGGCGAAGTGGCGGGCGCCTGTAGTCCCAGCTACTCAGGAGGCTGAGGCAGGAGAATGGCGTGAACCTGGGAGGCGGAGCTTGCCGTGAGCTGAGATCCGGCCACTGCACTCCAGCCTGGGCGACAGAGTGAGACTCCGTCTCAAAAAAAAAAAAAAACCCAAAAGCGATAAAACTAGCAAACTGATATTAGACCTCATTTGATTTGCCCTGATTTCATGTCACATCAACTACTTATTCTCATTTCATTTCTCTGATTTGGGTCTGGCTGCATCCCTCTGGTCTGGAAAACAGTCACGAAGCCTTTCTGCCTTTTAGTCAATGAAGGAAAACAGAATTGGGTTCTAGCTTCCAAGTACCATAAATGTCAGGCCATAAGATGTATTTTTCCAAAAATTCCCCAGAAAAGAGGAAGTTGCCTATTCTAGTAATTAAATGTTTTCCTCATTAGGTGCACATTAGTTTAAGCAAACCCGTTAGCTGCTATATCCTTACTCAGAAGTACAAATACTAGAAGTACTGATTTCCAAGCACAGAGGAGATAAACATCTCCATCTCTTCCTGCAATTTCAGGTGTGTGTGTATGTTTACATGTATTCAATTAGAAGAATGGTCCTTTGTTCTAAGATTGGTACATCCTTTTATGAGATGATAAAAATAAATGGTGGTAGTTTTTTTGTTGTTGTTTTGTCGTTGTTGTTGTTTTGAGACGGAGTTTTGCTTTTGTTGCGCAGACTGGAGTCCAGTGGCACCATGTTGGTCCGCCTCCCGTGTTCAGGCGATTCTCCTGCCTCAGCCTCCCGAGTAGCTGGGATTACAGGCATGCGCCACCACGCCTGGCTAATTTTGAATTTTTAGTAGAGATGGGGTTTCTCCATGTTGGTCAGGCTGGTCACAATCTCCCGACCTCAGGTGATCCACCCACCTTGGCCTCCCGAAGTACTGGGATTACAGGTGTGGGCCACCATGCCCAGCCAAATGGTGGTAGTCTTTAATGCCCTTCCTTTGTTAATTAAGTTTCAACCCTGTTGGCCATTTTATAGGTACATGATACTCAAAAGTCTGAAAATCACTAGACAGGATGATCTGCAGGATCCTTTCCGCCTCTAACCATTGCTTGTATGTAAAAGTCACTAGCATCGTCTTCCCAGATCCTCTCCCTGCCCCCACCCTTCATCTCTGGGTCTTTAGCTCCAGGCCAACAGAGTGGTTACAAGTGCTTCTTCATCCGTGGAATTCTGTTTGCATCATTCCTTCCATCACAGTGGTTCAAGCTACCAGTGACTCCAGGTTCTGCTCCTTCTCAGGACATTTATAGGCCACCCCCAAGTCACTGCTAACCAGCTTACCTGTTTTGCAGGAAGGCCTTCCCCAGCCATTCTATATAAAGTTGTAATTCCCACCCCCAACACACAAACACCTACTCTCTCTCCCTATCCCTTTCCCTTTTTCTTTCAGCACTTAACACTATCTGATATTCTAAATGTTTTACTTATCCTGGTTTTTGTGTCTCCACCAGAATAGTAGCAGAGCTGAGACTATTCTGGATCCCATCACAGCAGTGACTGGAACCTTTTCTTCTCTATCTCAAGTGACTTTTCTGTCCCTTGTTTCTCCAAACCACAGACCTCCTAGAACAGCAAAAGGTTCCACTTCCCCAGCACCATCACCCACCACATTCACATCCCCTAAGGCACCTCATTACTTAACGCCTCAGAGGTCCCAGCAAGACGACCTTTCTTTACCAGGCTCCTATATTCACTTCCTGGTCCTAAATGTGTGTGTGGCCACTCCTGCTGGGCCCAGCAGCAGAGCTGGTGGTGAAGAGGGATGCACTAAGCCCAGATCTGGATTCTTATCTCCAGCTGAGCTGTCAACCCCATGCTGGCTCACCAGCTCCTGAAACTTCAAACACGAGGTTGAGAAGCCCCACCTAAGCCAGACCTCTCTGTTCATGGACCTTGACTAATTTTGAGAGGTAGATTTTATGTCCCTGACCTCTTCCAGTTCAGGCTCTGAACTCCCTAAGAGATTTCGTTTGATGACACAGACTAGGTTGGAGGATTTCATGAGGCTTTAATCATAACCTAGTAATACTGTTAAAAACAACACGTCTGACACTTGCGGACACCCACAGGGACACACATTCTCTTCCTCTCTCACAGACTCTGAGGTAGGAGGTACACTGGCTAAGGAATAAAAAATACTCAGTGGTTGTACAAGGCTCAGACCAGGCTCACAAGGCTCTTGGTTGAAAAGCAGCCCCTTGAGAGCAGGAGCAGAGGCCAGGCCAGCTTCACTGAGATCCCAGAGGTTCTGACTGGGGCCACCCAGAGTTGGGCATCCCTGGCTTCTGGCATTTGAGATCTAAGCCAGGACTGGTTGGTGCAAGTCGGGGATGAAGCTGGGGTGGTAGCTGGTCTTGTTCCAGGTTGCAAGGACAGAGTGATGTTCCTGGCACATAAACTGCTCTCCAGGATGATTTGTTTCATGAATTGAATGAATGGTGTGGGGGAGGGGAGGAAGAATTCTAGAGGACAGCCCCTGTGGTCTTCTAGCCCAGGATAGGGGAGCGAAGGGGTGGGGCAGCACCTATACCAGTCATTTTAGAGGTGGCCAGGGAGGTGGAAGTTTTGGGGCACCAGCTATACCAATGGCAGGGGGAAAAGAAAAGGTAGTCTTCTTTCCTCCCAAAGTGTCTTGTACATAACTGGGGCTCTTGACCCTGCAGGGCCCAGCCTTTCTCATCTTGTTCACTGTGAACTCCTTGAAGGCAGGCCTCTGCCCCACTCAGCACCATCCCTGGTGCCCGGCCCAGCACAGGCGTCCCATTATTGCTGAGTGCATGGAGGCCACAGCAGCATCATTAGCTTATCCTCACCTGCCTTCTGCCAGCAGAGTCACTCTCCATCTCTGCCAGCTGGGTCTGATCCTGCTTCAAAGGACGCCATTCACGTCTCCCTTCACTGTCGAAGCAGCCTCATCCTTAGCCTTGGGGAAAAAGTTCTGTGCTAACTGGGTCATGCGCCTGTTCTGAGGCAACTGATGCCTCTCTGGGGAAAGTAGACTCCGGGCCCCGTCTACCTGGTCAGGGTCAGGCTTCCAGCAGCAGCTAGGGTGCAGCCAGCGGTAGTACACAAGCCGCAGAGCCAGGCCCAGAAAGAAGCAGCCGTATCCCACAGGCAGCCACAGCTGCAGTGGAATCCCGCTGGGCAGCCAGGAGCTATGAGTCATCCAGGTGACCACCAGGAGAATGCTGTCAATCAGGAGGAAGGCGAAGTGGATGGTGGCCCGGCCTAGGGTGTGGCCCTCAGCCACATTGAACCAGGAGAAATAGAGGATGGTGGCCACCGTCACCCGGTACAGCCACTCGGAGCTGGGGTCCGGCATAAAGTCTGTGCCCTGAAGCCAGACCCAGAGCAGCAGTACCAGCCACAGGCCCAGGAAGTGCAGGGCCACATAGCTGGGGAAGAGGGCTGAGAACAGGGCCACAGCCAGGACTCGGGGCCACAGCAGCAGCAGGTTCCACAGGAAGTAGATCACGGAGGAGCCCAGGCCCAGGAGGGGCTTGGAGGGGAGGCAGGTGCGCAAGGCCCGGTGGTAGTCGAGCAGTGCCCACGAGATGCCCAGGAAGGACGTGCAGATGCCAAACCCTGCAAAGAGTAGGAGAGAACAGTGAGTCCTGGGGCCAGCCTGCTTGGCATTCCCCAGGGGTCGCAGGTACCGTGGGGCCCCTCCCAGAAACCCTGGAGTAGGTATCGGAATCCCTCATTTGTTGAAAGCAAATCTGCAGCTGGAGAGGACCCAGTGAGTTCCCGTAACCAAAAACAAAGCTATGACTCCTAATATAGAGCCTGCCCCTCACCAGCAGTGCTTTGCTGCGCAGGTGGTATTGGTCAAAGATAAGAGGGTGTGACTTCTGGCCCACCCAGCACTCAGCACCCCTGGGCCTTGGCTGCACCCTGGGCATCTTCCAGGGCCCCATAACCCTTTCTTTCTGGGAAGAACACAAGCCTTTCTTGTGTCTGAAAATCAACAGCCTCAATTCCCTCTTTCTTAATCTCAAAAAGGGAGTAGAAAATCCCATGGGGTGGCCACAGGCTCTGGCTAAAGCTGCCCTCAGGGCCAGGAGAGATGTCCCTGCTGTGTGGACAGAAAGTCTCCCCACTTCCCTCCCCTCTCCTCCAAGACCAGAGGCCATCAGACTGACCCCTGGTCTTGATTTTCCAAGATCCAGAAGTTTGCAGCAGGGGTCCTAGGGTCCTATCCCACCTCCTGGTTGCCAGTCCTGGAGCAGAAGCACAAGGGCCTCCAGGGAGGGACGGAAGTGGCACCAGCACGTCTCCCGACTGCTTCCTCCCCTGTTCCTGTCCACCGCAGACAGATGTTTACTGGGAACCTATTAGGTGCCCAGAACCCACTCCTAGCCTGGAAACAGATCTGTGCCCATTAGCCTCGCCCAGGTCTCAGCAGGGCTGATGTTTTTCCAGGTTGCCCAGCATGCCACCTTCCGTGACCTTGACAAGCTCCGCCCAGGCTGTTAGGTAGCCAGAAGCACATGCCCCACTTCCGCTGCCTACTCCTCCATTACCCCACAGGCCCCAGCTTGAAGAGCCCCTGGAGTCACCCACCCTGGCCCCACGCCACCCACTCAGCTGTGTCAGGTATCCCTGTAACATGCCACCCACCTCTGTCTGGAGTCTCATTACACAGTAATTATCTATTTCCTTATCTCTGAGCTCCTCCAGGGTAGAAAACAGACTCTGCTCACTTGGGATCCCCCAGCAGCCCCAGTACCTGGCACATAACAGCAGCGAAAGAGATGTTTGCTAAATAAAAAGTAGGGAAAATCTGTCTTTCCCCCTTACCCCCTGCCACACTCGCAGTGCAGACTGTCTGCACTTGGCCCTGGTTCTAGACACCCCCAACCCTCAACAGACAAAAGCACGTGCCCAGTGAGTGCCCAGTGACCCAGGGCAAGTCACTCACCTTTCTGCACCTCTCTAAAAATGGAGCTCAATAGAGCACAAACCTACAGGACTGCTGTGAACTTGAGCAGTGATGACTGTAAGCGCTTCCCACAGGGCCTGGCTAATAGCTGGCACTCAATTGTGACAGCTGCTATTACTGTTTTTTCAATCAATATATAGACTCAGACTAGCAAGACGAAAGGGCCCTTGGAGATCGAATCCAACCTCCATCTTCCACAGGAAGGCTCTCCGGGTCACACAGCGAGTGACGGTAGAGTGAGGACTGCTTCTTTGAGAGACTGTGGCATTTATGGCAGGGGTGGAGGAAGGCAAAGGGGAAGGCTTGGACCCTGAATTGGATGTGAGTCGGGGCCCTATTTAGCTTGGCCACTGCCTGGGTCTGTGAAAATGGGCAATTCGCTTTCCTTTTATGGACAAAAACCCTCCCAAAGCTCCTCACTATAAACTTCACCCTTGCTTAGGGGGCCCTGTGAGCCTCTGCCACCTGCCTCTCCCTTTTCCAGTCACTCAACACGTTGTACCCTAGCTACTTGTTTTAGTCTATTATCCTGGCAGGGCAGGCGCTGGGTTCATCTTGTTCACTGCTGTGTCCCCAGCACAGTAACAGGCACAGAAGAGATGCACAATGAAAGCCTGACTGGATGAAGGCATTCAATATATTGTTTCTTGTTTCTTTTTTAAAATTTGGAAGAGATGAGGTCTCACTGTGTTACCCAGGATGGCCTCCACCTCTGGCCTCAAGCCACCTGTGCACCTTGGCCTCCCAACATATGAAATTGTTTCTTAACTAAAAAGTTACCTACGCTGCATCAGGCACCTTACACACTTTGTTATCTTCAAAATTATAAAAATTACAATTAAGACTTCTGGGCCAGGCACAGTGGCCGACACCTGTAATCCCAGCACCTTAGGAGACTGAGGTGCGGTTACTTGAGCTCAGGAGTTCAAGACCAGCCTGGGTAACAAAGTGAGACCTCGTCTCTACAAAAAAGAAAAGAAAAGGAAAGGAAAGGGAAAGGGAAAGGGAAAGGAAGGAAAGGAAAGGAAAGGAAAGAAAGATTAGCCAGCATGGTGACACACACCTGTAGTCCCAGCTACTCAGGAGGCTGAGACAGGAGGATCACCTGAGCCTGGGAGGTCGAGGCTGCAGTGAACCATGATCAGGCCGCTGTACTCCACTATGGGCGATGACAGAATGAGACTGTACCAGGAACTTGTGTACCAGGAAATGGACTTTCTTTGCATCACCTCACTCAATCCTTTCATCAACCTTATGAGGCAGGAGGATTTAAGTCCATTTTTCAAATGAGAACGAGCATACTCAGAGAGGTCAAGGCATTTGTCCAAACTCAAACAGCTGCAGAGTGACTTTACGTTTCAAGCCAGATCCGCCTGACTAAAGCCTGTTCTCCTGTTTTCTAAGCAGCCTCTATAAAAGAATAAAAACAGTTCCGACATTTGAGAGAGACCCCCCCAAGCCACGACAGGGGGGCCGGCCACTGGCCTTCACTCACACTGGTAGTACTCAGCCCGGCCGCTCTGCAGCATAATGGCCAGCACCAGCGTGAGCTGTGGTGCCGTCTCCAAGAAGGTCTCGAAGAGCCGCAGCATGCTGATGTCCAGGGAGAGGAAGTCGGCGTAGGCCAAGTCAAACTCAGAGGGCTCCTCCTGCTGCCATAGCAGCAGCCCCTGGCGCAGCTCCTGCACGCACCTAGGCACCATACACAAATGTTCAGAGGGCCAGGTTAGTGTCCTGTGAATTCCTCAGCCTCCCACCCATCTAATGAATGGACACAGGCCCCAACCTGGCTCCTCACATCCATGCTATGGGACCGTCGGCCATGTCCTAACCTCACTGAACTTGTTTCATCTGGAAAATGGGGATCGAGGCCAGGTGCGGTGGCTCACGCCTGTAATCCCAGCACTTTGGGAGGCCAAGGTGGGCTGATCACAAGGGCAGGAGATCGAGACCATCCTGGCTAACACGGTGAAGCCTTGCCTCTACTAAAAATACAAAAATTGCTGGGTGTGGTGGTGCACGCCTGTAGTCCCAGCTACTCAGGAGGCTGAGGCAGGAGAATCTCTTAAATCTGCAAGGCGGAGGTTACAGTGAGCTGAGATCGTGCCACTGCACTCCAGCCTGGTGACAGAATGAGACTCCGTCTCAAAAAAAAAAAAAAAAGGGGGGGGCGATCAATACACCTTCTACTCTGGCTGGCTAAGCACTGTCCTAAGCTCATCACAAACCTTGTCCTGTTTACTTCTCACAAAAGCCCATTTTACAAATGGGGAAACAGGATCAAGAAGCTAATAAGGTCTGGGGGCAGTGGCTCGCGCCTGTAATCCCAACACTTTGGCACACCAAGGCAAGAGGTTCACTGGAGACCAGGAGTTTGAGACCACCCTGGGCAACACAGCACGCCCCATCTCTACAAAGAATTTTTTTAATTAGTTGGGCATGGTGGTACAAGCCTGTAGTCCAAGCTACTCAGGAGGCTGACGCAGGAGGATTGTTTGAATCCAGGAGTTCAAGGCCACTGTGAGCCATGATTGTGCTACTGCACTCCAGCCCAGGCAACAGAGGCCCTTTTTTTTTTTTTTTTTGGAGACAGAGTCTCACTCTGTCACCCAGGCTAGAGTGCAGTGGCACAAACTCGGCTCACTGCAACCTCCACCTCCCAGGTTCAAGCGATTCTCCTGCCTTGGCCTCCGGAATAGCTGGGATGCTGGGATTACAGGCATGCACCACCACACCTGGCTAATTTTTGTATTTTTAGTAGAGATGAGCTTTTGCCATATTCGGCAGGCTGGTCTCGAACTCCTGACCTCAAGTGATCTTGCTTCCCAGACTGCTAGGATTACAGGCATGAGCCACCAAGCCTGACCAGACCCTGCCTCTTTAAAAAAAAAAAAGCAAACAAAAAATTATAAGCAGCTAATAAGTACTGGAATGAGGATTTGGATCCAAACCTGAATTGGAAAGGCATGCTATAAAGTTGCCTGAGGCAGTAGTTCTCAAACTTCAGTGTGCCCAAGATCTCCTGGGATCCTGTGGGCAAGATGACATTTGCCTCTTGGGCACTTCTGGGCACAGGCCAGATGGAATCAGACTCTGCCTTGCCCCAGCCACACCGGGGAGGGGCTGGAGGAGGGTTAGATTGGAAGGAGGGATCCCATTTAAGAGGCTGGCCTGAGTGGTTAAGGATGGAGATTGGGGCAGAGTTAGGAGAGTCCAGAAGTTGGACAGACAGGCCTGGGGTACCGAAAGGCATGAAGAGTAAGTGGAGGATGCACCAAGGACCCTCCACCCAGAACTCTGCTCTCAGTTGCCTATTGGGAGGGAACCCCGTTCGCTCATTACAAGCTCATTCACCAGACGTGTACTGTCACTTCCCCTGGAAGGGCCCAGGAACACACTGAGGAGCAGCCAGGCAGGGCGGACCGGGCTTCTCCCTCAGCGGGAGCCTTTGCCCATGGTCCCCCAGTGACCTGGCAGAGGCCCCGGCCTCGGCCTGTTCACATGCAGGAACAGAGACCCCGTTTCCAAAGCCAAAGCCAAAAAGCCAGTACAGTCTGCCTGACTGCAGCTCAGCAGAAATACAGGCAACGAAGATGCACAGCTCATGGAGGCCTGCCCAGGATTTAACAACTGCACCCCTTCATGCCCACCCGGGGTTTTCTGATATTTCTACAATCCCTCAGGCAAAACTGCCACATTCAAAGCTCCTCTCCTCCACTCCTGGAGACCCCGTGCAACTTTGTCAAAGCAAGATCTCACAAGTTTGTAAAAATGGATTCAAGAGCGGATCCTGGCCCCGGCCACCCCATCCCAACCCACACCACCCTCTGCCCTGACTTCATCACATGCCTTCGACCCCTGGGTTTGTTTCCCCATCTCTACGAGGCTCCACCAGGTCCAAACAGGAGCAGAATCCACACACATTTTCCAAGACCCAGCCTGTGCCCAACCCTGGTTGGCTCCACGGTTGTGGATGAGTCAGAGGCCATCTCTGCCCTCTTGCTGGGTCTGGAGTGGGAAGAATACAACCAGGCAGACAGGGTGAGAGGCGGCCTTTGTGAGGGACAAGCGCTGTCGCGGGGTCAGGGCTGCTGAAACTCGCAGGGAGGCCCAGGTCATCATGAAGCGAGCTGAGGTTGCTGAGTGCTCACTCTGAGCCAGGGCAGTGGCCAGTTGTCATTTCACTTCTTCACCAAACAGGCAGACGCTAATCCCCATCCCAACGGGAACAGCAACCAAACAGCCCCACTGAGCGGTCAGTGCCTTCCCAAGGCCCTGCCCGTGCTGAAACATGGGGTGCTGAACTGAGTCCGCAGCCCCTGCCATTACAGGCCAGGCACTGTGCCAGGCACTTTCTCACTCTTTCGCTCACTCCTCACAATAGGCCTGCCCGTCACATCTGTCTCAGGCTGACTACCGCCTTTCTATGGAGGAGGAAACTGAGGCTCAGAGAAATGTAGAAGTGAGGTGAGAGAGGTCAAAGCCCGAAGTGGATCCCTGAGAGGTCTGACTTCAAAGCCCATGCACCTCCCTTTCTTCCCTGGGCCTCAGTTTCTTCGCCTGTGCCAGGAAAGCTAGGGCTAGGATGAAGGCAGTCCACCCGGATTCCCTTTCCATAAAGGGTTGCACGCTCACCTGTAGGCCAGGCGCCCACAGGACTTGGCTCCCTCTCCTAGTCCCCTTCCCGGCACATGACGTGTCACCTGTACAGGTGACCCAGCTGACGCAGGTGCTGAGCTCCGACACTCCTCCCCTCCCGGGGCGAAGCACTCACCTGTACAAGTAACCCAGCTGCAGGAGATGCAGCAGCGCCAGGCAGCGGGGCGGGGGCTGTGACTCATGCAGGCCGGCAGGGTCAGCGCGCAGCCAGAGCCAGCTGAAGAGCTGCAGCGCCACCGAGGCCAGGCCCAACAGCGCCAGCACCAGCGCCGCCCACAGGTAGCAGCCGTCGAGCGCATACTGGACGGCGGCCCACAGGTCTGCGCCCAGGTCGAGCAGGAAGGCGGCGGTGCCCAGCACGCACAGGACCAGGTCCCGAAGGAGGGCGGCGCGGGACGACCAGGGCATGGCCCTCCAGCCTCTGCCCTCTCCTGCTCCTCTGCGGTTGGGGCCTGCCCTCAGGGTCCGGGGTTGCCAAAGCAGGAAGGAGGCCGGCGCAGCCCTCGGGGCGGCCCGGGGCGGGGACCTGCTGGGCGGGACTTCCCCGTCCCGCCCCGTCCGGGGAGGAGCGAGGCCCGCGGTTGCCCCGGTCCCCCACCCGAACCCTCCCGTGACCTAAATGCCGCTCGATACTCTGCTCCCACCGCCAGCCCAGGGGTCCCCCGACCCAGCCCAGCCAAGACCGCTAGGCCTGAAGACTGACTGCCCTTCGCTTCGCAGACTTCAAATGGCCTAGTTTTAAGTTTGAGGCGCCCGGAGGCCCAAGAAAGCGAGAGGGCGGGGAGACTAGAGCCTGGACTGGGGCTGCGATCCCTCACACCTGCATTGTTGCAAAACAAAACAACGAAACGCCAAAGGCACATCTCATCCCTAAGTGCGGGACTTTGCAACAATGCGTGCGCCTCGATCCGGGGATACACGGAGAGCACGGGGCGTGGGTTCACGCCGGCGATCCGAGTCGGGGGAGGGCGGGCGTTAGGTTCCCGCAAATGAGTTAACCTCATTTCCATACGAAAAGGAATAGAGGCCGGGCGCGGTGACTCACGCCTGTGATCCCAATATTTTGGGAGGCTCAGGCGGGAGGATCACCTGCGGTCAGGAGTTCGAGACCAGCCTGGC
>NW_012117376.1:13075177-13103232 GCF_000951035.1 Colobus angolensis palliatus
TGGATCGCAGAGGCCGGGCGCCGTGGCTCAAGCCTGTAATCCCGGAGGCCGAGACGGGCGGATCACCCGAGGTCAGGAGTTCGAGACCAGCCTGGCCAGCACGGTGAAACCCCGTCTCTACTAAAAATACCAAAATTAGTCTGGGAGTGGTGGCGGGCGCCTGTAGCCCCAGCTACTCGGGAGGCCGCGGCAGGAGAATTGCTTGAACCCAGGAGGCGGAGGTTGCAGTGAGCTGAGATGCAGGAGTTCGAGACCAGCCTGGCAAACATGGCGAAACCCCGTCTCTACCAAAAATACAAATTAGTCGGGCGTGGTGGCGCGCGTCTGTAATCCCAGCTAGGAGGCCGCGGCAGGAGAATCGCATGAACCCGGGAGGCAGAGGTTGCAGTGAGCTGAGATGGCGCCACTGCACTCCGGCCTGGGCGACAGGGCGAGATTCCGTCTCGGACAAAAAAGGAAAGAAAAGGAATACAACACAGAATCAAACGCACGATAAGAGTTGCTTTGTGAATGAAACATAAAACGCAAAAGAAATATGCTGTGGGGGGTCTTGGGTCGTCATTTCTTTTCTGTTTCTCGTTTGTTTTCGGAGAGAGTCTGGTTTTAGGCTGGAGTGCAGTGGCGCGATCACGGATCACTGCAGCTCCTGGGGCTTCACTTCCGGATTCGGTTGTCCTATTTCAGTTCACTCCTCAGGCGCGGAGGAAATGGTGGAAGGCCCAGTTCTGGGTGATCCCGGGCGCTACCCCCGTTACCCGTTACCAGGAAGAAGGTGAGCCTGGTGGGTCACAGCACGAGCGTGCACAGGCCCAGCAGGGCCATCAGCAGCAGAGGGAGCTGCGGCACGGGTGTGGTCCCCAGAGGCATACAGACAGGTGGTGTAGGCGGCAACTTCCACCTGGCGCATGGCACACACGTGCTGCCTCCTCGCAGACCCCAGCATAGTAGCTGACTGAGTTATAGAGGTAGTAGTGCTGTAGTGCGCCCTGGTCACCAGTGATGCGGTCCAACACTGCCTGCAGAGAGTGGGCACTGGCGTGGGGAACCCAGTAGGCTTTAGTCAGCTGGTACTCGAGCTCCCAGCGCCGCATCCCCTGAGCATTCGCCTGGCTCAGGTTCATGAAGTAGGTCACCATGTCCTGGAGAAAGGGTTTGGGGTAGGCCGGCTGTGACTAGCTGTCTGCTTCCATCCCCATCCTGCACCTTGCATTTGCCCCCACGTTCTTTAGAGTAGTGATCATGACCACTAGTAGTCATTGAGCACTTAGCTGTGCACCCACTGTGCTTGGCAGACATCCTCTGAATTGAATGAGGTAACTGCGCTTATTACCCTGGTTTCACAAATGAGGAAACTGAGGCCTAAAGAGGTTAATTCACTTGGCCAGGGTCATACAGGTATTCATACAGGTGCTCATACAGTTATTCATACAGGTATTCATACAGGTATTCATACAGCTAGTCATACAGATAGTCATACAGGTATTCAGACAGGTAGTCATACAGGTATTCATACAGGTATTCACTGGTAGCAGGATTGGCCCCCAGGTTGTTTACCCAGGTCCCACCATGCTAGGGTCCACATAGAAGATGCTCAGTAAATATTTACATAATGAATAGACAAAAGCAACATAAAAAGAGCAGCATTAAGCATGAGAGAGATTATGAACTATAGACTCCTAGGACCCAGGTGCATGTTCACGGCTAGGCTCTGCAGGGTTCATCAGTCCAACAGGTTCCAGGTACATTTATGAACCTGCTTCAGGCCACTGCAGATGGGGTAAGAGGAGCTGCCCGTATGCATGGCCACTCTGTGCCAGGCACATTCCATTATTTCATGTAGTCCTTCCTCCTCAAACCCTGTGAGGTTCTGTTACTCCCATTTTACAGGTGAAGCAAGTGAGCCACAGAGGTCAAAAGATCAAAAAGCTTATAGGTGGTGGAGTCAGGATTCAAGCTCAGGGCTGACTCCCTCCCTGAGGACAATGTAGGGCCCATTCGCGGGTGATGGTGGGGGTCCCTCCGCCTGCCATTCCCCTTGCTCAGACCCTCAGAGTGCCCATGCGGACAACGGGGCACTCTTAAAACCCCTCAGACCTCTCCTTAGTCAACATTTATTAGAATCAAGGACCTGAGTGAGCTCATCCAGTTGTTGGTTTTAAATGTCCTCTCTCCACTCCCAGATCACATTTCTATCGCCACCTCTTCAAGATCCAACTTGCCCCTTCCCTGACCACTTTCACTTGATGCCATTCAGCCATCCCAAAGTTAGCAGGTCCAAAACCAGACCTCTGACTGACCCCCCGAAGCCTGATCACCCTGCCACTCTTCTCAGTAACCGGCAGCCACAGCCTATCCATTGCGCAGGCCAAAAGCCTCGGAAGCCTCCTGGATTCGTCCCTTTCTCTCACAGCCCACATCCACTCTAGCAAATTCTGCATCCAAAATTCATCCGGGACCTGGCACTCTTCACCACCTCACTGCCTCCACCCTGGCCAAGCCACCATCCTGTCATCTGGGGTTTGTCCTTCCCTCCAAATGGCCTCACTCCTTCCCCACCTGCCCCTATAGCCTGTTCCCTGCACAGCAGACGTGATGATTTCGTAAAATTTTAAGTCACAGGAATTCATTCTTCTGCACCAAACCCTCCAAATCCAGAGTCTTCATTGATGCCTGCAAGGTCGGACCTCCCCTCCCACTCTCCTCTTGGGCCTCTCCCTGTGGCCACCTGGCCTTGGTGCTCTTCCCCTAACCCACCAAACACATTCTCACTCCCGGCCTTTGACTTGCTCCCCGAGATACCCATATGGCTCACTCCCTCAATACACTCAGAACTCAAATGGCACCTTATGTGGACATTTCCCCTTCCCACCTATCTAACACAGTACACACCTCCCATAGCCGTCACCCTATCGCCTCACTGTTTTGATTTTCTCCTTAGCCCTTCTCTCAGTACTAGAATTAATTCTACATATTTATTGTCCCTCTCCTGTAAGATGTCAGGTCCAGGAGAGGGGTGACTTTGTTTTGTACATTTACATATCTCATGAGATTAGAACAGGGCCTGGCCCATGGCACAGACTTAATGCATTTTGTTGGATAAATAAAGGAATATTATCTTTCATCTCAACAACCACAAGCTCATCCTACCAGGTGAGGGATTGCTCAAAGAATTAGGGGCTGGAGCCTTGTCTGTGTACGGAAAACGTGGACAATGGGCTTGAAGTCAGACTGTGGGAAGCCTTGAGTACTAGGCCAAGGAGACACAACTTTATCTTGAAGGCACTGGGTAGCCATTGAAGGTTTTTGAGCAGGACAGAGACAAGATGAAAGTGGTGCTATAGGAGATTAGTTTCTTCTCTTTTGTGTAGCAGATGGACCATAGCAGGGCAGGGCCAGAGGCAGGGAGACCAGGTGTGAGGCTGTGACAGTCATCCAGGAGAAAAGGAGACTTGGAGAAGCACTGCCCTGACTTGGTGGCAGGTGCCTCCAGGGTTCTGATCCTGAGCTGGAGAAGGGTGGAAGGAGATCAACCTTCCTGAGGCTCAGTGGTCAGGGGAGGGTGGATAAGCTGAGCGTTAAGGAAGGTGGTGATGCATTTAAGCCCCTGCCACCCTCCTCCTCTGGCCTCCACAGGACTCCTGGCCTTCAGGCTCAGTGTGGCTCAGTCATATTTGAATACCCGGATGACTGGATTGTTAGCCCCATTGATCACTCCAGGTAATGTGGTTTTCCATGGGGTGACTCCAGGTGTGATGAACATGGCGCTTATGGGGGCACCTGTCAGGAAAGAGCAGCAGGACAGAGAGGGTCTGGGGAGAGAAGCTGGGACGGAGCTGGCAGTTGCCCTCCAGGTTGAATACCTGCGTCATCATAGAGCATCCGAAAGCTGTCAGTGTGGTGGTGCCTGAAGAACTGCCCTGCTATGACGCGACCATGCTTCCAGACCACCTTCAGGTATTTCTCGTTGAAGCCCTCCTGGAACCATGCCTTGTTTTGTGTCTTCTCAAAGAACCCTGGGGGCACGTGGCCAACAATGTACACCTACAAGGGAGGGGTTCCCAGAAGAGGCTCACAGATGCCCTCTCCAGTCCCTCATTTCTACTTCTCAAAACCTGCAAATTGCCCCAAAGGCAGGTAGATGGGCCCAAATGTGTCTCCTCCCTGAAGGCCTCCCGGATTCCATCTCCCAGGCAGATGCAGGCATTCTCCCTGTGCCCTGCAATGAATGCACCACATACATTCCCACCTCTGTGCCTGCCACCTCGAGTACCCTTTTCCTTTTCACTTCTGTAAATCCTCCCCATACTTCAAAACCTAACTCAAAGAGCACCTCCTCCATGAAACCTTCCTAATCCTTCAAAGACTACTCTTCTCTTGGAGAGCTTGAACACGGCAACGAAACCATTCTTGCATGGTTGTGTGGCATATGCTACACGGTAATGTGCATTCGTTTCTTACATTCCTTGAGTCATTCAGCTGACAACACCTGGGCACTTGGCCACCATGGCAGGAGTTAGAACAGGGGACAGGGTTAACTCTATGGGTTTTGGAGTCAGACTGCAGTTTAGACACCAGCTGTGTGTCACCTGAGCTGCTGTTTTCTCATCCAGAATAACACCTAGCTGGTGGAGTTTTGACAATGATGGACTCGTTACTGAGCCAGGGTTTCCATAGTTCTGCTACCTGAGATCATCTGTATCATGTCCTAAACAACGTGCCCAATGTTGACATACTGCGTGCTCATGGGCACCAGCTGTGAGATCCTCTTGGGATGCGCTAGTCAGTGCGAGGACTTGGGCAAATGAGACACTGAGCCAGTCCTTGAGGAGCTGTCAGGCCAGCAGACTAGCTGGACACACTCAAGGGCAGGGCATCCCCTGGAGGTCTGGCACACAGTCCTGGCTGCAGCTGCACATGTGGTAGGAGTAGAAACAGCACTGGACTTGGAGTCTGGAGACTGGTCTTCTAGTCTGGGCTTCATCACTTATTATGTGACTTGGGACTGTCACCACTCTTTATGAGCCTCAGCATCTGCAGTGGGCTCCAGATCCCAGCACACAGGGCTGTGGTGAGGATGGAAGAAGCCCTCTGCTGGTGCTAGGCTGATGAAGGACCCTCTGGGATGTGGGCACTTTGGGTGGGTGGGTGAGTTTGTGCGAAGTGGGAGACTTGTGCAGAAAATAACCCTAGATGAGAAAAGAAAGAAGCAGGACCTCTTACCATGTCCCCAGCTTTGGAAGCATTGGTCAGCACGTCTTCCAGCCACTGGAATTGCTGGCCAGGGCCCACCATGTCTGCTGTCAGCTCATTGCTGGTAGTACAGATTGGTGTTGAGCACCACAATTTGCCCAGCCCCGCTGGGACCTGGCAGCTTCTCAGAGTAGAAGGCACCTGTCACAGCCAGGGACAATATGAAGGAGGCCCCCACCTCTGGCCAGACAGGCTTCTGCCCCTTCCACTTCACGGTCCCACTTTCTTTTTCCCTTGCATCTTCCCCTCCCATCTTTCCCATGGGTGGGACCTCAGTCTGGAAGGTCAGAGGTTCTGGAGCCAGGAGGCCTGGATTGAAATCCTGGCTCTGGAACTCATTCGCTGTGCAACTTGGGAAAGTAACTTCACCCCTCTATACTTCGGTTTCCTTATCTGTATAGTGAGAATAACAGTGATGTGTGTTTGCCCATCCAGACCCACTGTCCACCCTTCACCGCTCAGCTGTCTTTTCCAAGAGCTGATCTACGTGGATTAAATCAACAGGCCTCTGTGCCACAGGCTTCTGGTTGGCTTTGACCACTGGGGAGTCCCAACAGCAGGAGACCGAGGAAAGGGAAGAGTAGGGTCAAAGTCACCTTGGGCTGGCTGTGTTTCTGGACCAGTCATTCTCAACCAGGTGCTTCTGGCCCCAGGGAACACTGGGCAATGTCTGAGACATTTCTGGTTGTCACAACTGGGGGTGTTCCTGAGGGTATCACTCTAGTGGGTGTTTGCAACATTCTGCAACACACGTGGCAGTCCTCTGTGACAGAATCATCCAGCCCATGGTGTCAGTGGTGGCGAGGTTCACACGTGCTGAAAGTGAAACCCCTCCTTCCAAGGGCTGTTGTGAAGTGTCTAGGACCAGGCTGAGGGTAGTGCCTGGCACACAGTAAAGGCTCAATAAACATGAACTTAGGAGCATCATGAGTGCCATGGGGTTTAGAGCAAGGGCTTTGGAGTTAGTTCTGGATTCTGCTCCCAAGACTGCCTTTTCTAAGCTGTATGACCCTGGCTTCCTTATCTGTAAACTGGAGATAAAATCAGTACTTATTTCAAGGGGTTGTTGTAAAGACGAAGATCAGACCCTGGCATACAGTAAGTGCTCCTGATAGGAGCAGATGGTGTTGGTACCTTTTTTGAAGACAGCAATGGATTCGTTACTAAGCCAGGATTTCCATAGTTCTGCTATCTGATTGTCGATCTTGTTAATTCCAGCTGGGAACTGGTTTTTGGGGTGAAAGTCATGATTTCCCAAAGCAGCATAGACTTTAGTATCTGGGAAGCAAGAGTGAAACATCAAAATATATATGCAAAAGCACTCGGGGGAGTTAATCATTTTCTGTTGGCCACTGGCCATCAGAGCTCAAGGGGAAGAGCGATAGCACAGATGAGGAGAAGACGCAGATAGGAAACCCACATTTGATAGAATCTGACTGAACTTTGCTTAGGCTTTGGGAGGAAGAGCAGTGACTGCTTTCATCACAGTCCCTAAACCCATTCGCAGCAGGAAGTTTCCTGGTTAGAAGGAAAGCAGCCGATGATGAGAAGGGGAGAACTAGGTCTAAATGATTCCGATCACTGTCAGCCACTTGGTAATTTAGTGTTCCCAATTCCTGTTGATTCCAGATCCATCTTACTGTTAGGGAAAGGGTCTGCTTCACTCTGGGAGGCCTTAGGAGTTTCACTCATCCATGCAGTCAGCAAATGTTTTATTGAGCACCTACTATGAGCCAATGCACAGAGCTGGAAACCAGACTTCCAGCCCGAGGTCCTGTAGTTCAATAGGGTTGACAGGTATTGAGTAGAGGTGTAAGGGATGTCACAAAAAGGGAATGGCCACTTGCTATGGGAGTAATAACAGAGGGTAGGAGTGGGTTTGGGGAGGCCTTCCTGAGGAAGGGGCCTCTGAATGAGGCCTGGAGGTGTAGGGGAACCCATTAGACTCATTTCCTCCACATGAACAGCCTCATTTCTGTTTTTATTTTATGCTCAGTGTCTGGTACCTAATCGGTGCTCAATAAATATTTGGCACTCAACAAAAACAACTCTTGGACTCAGAACAGGGCCGGGCCCTTATATGAGCTTGGTCTATCACAGGGAGTGACCTGGAACAAATGAGGGAGGCTGGAGCCTCCCATTCCGGTTGGAAAATATCTCTAACACACCCTTTGCCTTGTACAGCCTACAAGACCTGGAAATGCTGAGAACTCTGCCAAAGTAGGAGGTTGTGAAATGCATCACTGTAACTGCCTGGAAAAACCTCACCTCTCTAAAGTAAATGCCAGCAGCCATTAAGAATCCATTTAAGAAAAAAAAAAAAAAATCCCTGAATCCCAAGGGCATTTGAGAAGGGAGAGACTCACTCCTGTGTTTTCACTGCTTCTGTGTGCCCAGCTCCCTGCAAACATAAGCTCCACGGGGGTGCGACCTGGTGTCTTGTTCATTGCCATGTCTTCTACTCCTGGAATGGTGTCTCCACCATCGTCGATGCTCAATAACTACTAGTTGATTGACTAAATGAGTGAACGAATTGCCTTATTTAATCCTCATAATAACCCTATGGACAGGTACCATTACTTTCCTTTTTCACAGGCAGCAGACTGGGTCTTTATGAGATTACC
This sequence comes from Colobus angolensis palliatus, assembly GCF_000951035.1. Lineage (NCBI taxonomy): Eukaryota > Metazoa > Chordata > Mammalia > Primates > Cercopithecidae > Colobus > Colobus angolensis. Next base: position 13,083,052 of record NW_012117376.1, read on the forward strand.
CAGCTAAACCATAGCAGAGCTAGAACTGGGCCCTACATGACAGGGTCTTGCTTTGCCGCCCAGGCGGCAGTGCAGTGGCACAATCATAGCTCATTGTAACCTCAAATTCCTGGGCTCAAGTGATCCTCCTGCCTCAGCTTCCCAAGTAGCTAAGAGTATAGATACACACCACCATACATGGCTAATTTTTTTTATTTTTTGTAGAAGCAGGGTCTTACTATGTTGCCCAGGCCAGTCTCAAACTCCTGACCTCAAGCGATCCTCCAGCCTCAGCTTCTCAAAGTGCTGGGTTTACCGGCATATGATCACTGCACCTGGCCCAGGGCCCTGCATTTGTTTGCTTTGCATGCCTGTGTTGTCAGTCACTTGGCTGTGCTGACAAGCGGGGACCAGTGTTCACGGCCGACTGTGGTGGGTAAAGTTGAACACAGCAGGAAGAACATGTGATGTGGAACCCTGAATATCGAGTTTCAGTCCCTTCCTCTTCTTAGGCCACTTACTGGACCTCTCTGTCCTTCAATTTAATTATCTATAAAATGGGAGTGTTCTGCTTGACTTGTGTTTTTAGACTTCTCAGTTAGATAATACCTTCATTTCATCTCTTCCCATTTGTTCTCATAGTGAGGTGTGGCCATGAGAAAGTGCTGTGTCAGATTATAATTGGTAGCTGTTTTTTCTTAGTTATACAAAATGATGCATCTTTCAGTCAATGGCATCTTGGATATTAGGAAATTCAATAAATGTGCAAGTGTGGTAGAAACTACAAAATCTTATAATTTACATTCGTGTGTTAAATCATAGTCAATAGGCCAGGCATGGTGGCTCATACCTGTAATCCCTACACTTTGGGAAGCTGAGGGAGAGAATTACTTGAGCCCAGGAGTTCAAGACCAGCCTACGCAACACAGCAAGACCCCTATCTCTACAAAAATTGAAAACAGGCCAGGCGCAGTGGCTTATGCCTGTAATCCCAGCACTTTGGGAGGCCAAGGTGTGTGGATCACTTGAGGTCAGGACTTTGAGACCAGCCTGGCCAACATAGTGAAACACCATCTCTACTAAAAATATAAAAATTAGCAGGCCGTGGTGGCAGACGCCTGTAGTCCAGCTACTTGGGAGGCTGAGGCAAAAGAATCACTTGAACCCATGGGGGTGGAGGTTGCAGTGAGCCAAGATCACACCACTGCACTTTAGCCTGGGTGACACAGCAAGACTCAGTCTTAAAAAATAAATAAATAAATAAAAATAAAAATAATTAGCAGGGCGTGGTGGTGTGTGCCTCTAATCCCAAGTACATAAGAGAGTGAGACGGAAGGATTGCTTGAGCCTGGGAGATGAAGGCAGCAGTGACCCTTGATCGTGCCACTGTACTCCAGCATGAGTGACAGACAGCAAGACCTTCTCTCAAAAAACAAAACAGTCAGGGAAGCATTTTCTTACCCAATATTTGACTTGTGTTCCAGAAGTCCTATGTGAAGCAAAGGAGAAGTACTCCCAGTTGGATCTGAGTCTGAGTCCCTCCCTAGGAACTGACTAGCTTGGAGCCACAGGTTCCTTTTCTATACATTGGGAATAATGGTGCCTGCTGTTGGGGTCGGGGGAATGTCCTGGTTTGACCCTAACTAGTGACCCCTGCTAGAAGACAAAGGAAACCAAGCAGCCTGACTTGGGTTGGGCTGGGTTAGATAAGCTGGAAGCATCCAGGCATCTCTTTGCCTAGATTGACTTGTGTTAAGGGAAGGAAGCAGCGGGAACAGACAGTAAGGGCAGTGCCCACACAAGGATTTGGACCCCTTAAGTAAATGTGACCTTCACTAGTTTGCTTAACCCTAAGGGTCACCTCCCTCCTCAGTAAAATTGAGGTCACAGCACCTCCCCCGAGGCTTATGGTGACAGTGACGGAGCTAAGGCTTGACAATTCTTAGAGCCAGCCTGACCCTTCACACCTGACACAGAGTGACTGCTGCTAGTGCTGTTATTTATTTTGGTTATTACTCCACATCTGTGTCCTGGGAGTGTATGATGAAGATCTGTAGAGGGGGCAGATGTACTGGAACCCAAAAAAGGTGGGCTGGGGGCTGTAGGCTGCTTTCTCAGGTGCCCAGTTGGCAGCCTGGCAGCCTGATTTAGCCTCCAGGATGTTGTTTTCGGTGCAGACTGCTTTAAAACATTTGCAAGGGCCATTAGATGGGGCACGCAGACCTTATTCACCCTACACTGTCCTGTAGGGCTGCTGCCTCACTCACCCCCAGTCCCTGCCTGCTCTGCCAGGCTCTGAAGTCCTTGGAATCAACAGGAAACAGCACCTTGGCTGGAAATCAGCATTTCCCAGAGACCCTGGCAGCCAGGACAGTTTGAGGGTGATGGACGCCAACTCCAGAGCAGGACACATGGGCTGTGTGAGACTCACCCAGAGATGACACCTGTGTGCAACTTTAGACACCTGGAGAAGCTTTCATGGGTCTGGTGATAGGCAGGAGCAGAAGATAGTGAAATGCAGGGCATTTCCTTTGATAGGATTCTGTGTGTATCCACAGGCCCATGGGCTTGCATGTTGCCTTCCGGCTTGTTAGGAAGGTGAGAAATGGTCACCATGAAGACCTGGCCAACAGCCATCGCTGTCCATGGATGAAGGTCAGCTCGGACACTCGCTGCTGCTGTTGTCCCACTGTGCTAGACAGTGCCTGGAGTTCAGAGAACACTGTGGAGGGACTGATGGCACAGTCTTACCTAGAAAGACCTCTCTGATGAGCTTGGTCAGGCATTTCACAATTTCCAGTACAGCTGCCTCTCCAAGTTTCTAATCGGGCACGTGAGGCATGTCATCACTACGAAACACCACCAAGCCAATTTGGGGCAGGCAACTCAGGAAGGGCAGAAGAAAAGGAAGAGACAGTTGTGCAGTGAGAGGAAAACCTGTGGACCTGGGCCTCAGATGTCCCCTTATGGGGGAATGGCCAGGCTAGAGTGGAGTCAGATGGGACAGAGCTGAGAGCTAGGCTTCACCATTTTCCTGCTGTGGGTCCCTTGACTGGTTGTTTAACCTCTCTGAGCCTCTATTAACTCATCTGTAATGCTGGGATAATACGGTTCTTACAGAGTGCTTGTTAGGTATCCATCAAGGAGGAAAATTATATACATAATGTAGTACAGTAAGAGTAGCTGCTAGGTTGTAATTAATATTATTATTTAGAGAGGAAAGCTCAAGTTCCAGTCCCATCTGCAAACCCCAAGAGAGCTCAGGGTTGAGAAGCCATCTCTGAATTATGTTCCTTTCCCGAAGAGTTCAAAGGAGTTTGAAGCTGGCTTCAGAGTCTAGGGTTCAGATCTTTTCCAGGGCAGGTACTGATTCTGCCCCGGGACCATTGTGCCCCCCACGCCATGAATCTAAATTCTTGGGTCCACCTTAGAAATGCTCAGCAAGGGGAGGAAAACGGTGGCAGGTGGGGTGTAGGGATGGGGAGACGTCCAGACAATCAAAATCCTGAGGCCTCTGCTGCCCAGGTCCTCCACCAATGAAACTAATTAGCATAGTAATATTGATACTGCTGCTAGAAGCTCACACTGGCTGACTTTCCGCCAGGTACTTTCTGTGTGTTGTTGCCATAGCCACTAATTTTTTCCCCACTATGACACTGCAATGTAAATTCTATTGTTAGATTTTATTGTTTGACAGATAAAGAAACCAAGACACAGAAAAGTTAAGAATTGTGCCTATCCTAAATCAAGCACCAGAAACGGGGGAGAAAAAATTTGTGCCTAAGTGTACACCACTAGAAGGTGGTGGGGCCAAGATTTGAACCCAGTCAGCCTGGCCCCAGAGTCTATGCTCACAGCCATAGCCTCCTATAGTGTCTCTGATACCCACATGAGGGCAGCAAGAGGGGCTGTTTTGCCCTGACAACTCCCTGGGGACAGGCCAGAAACCCAAAGACAGAGGGACAAAATTTCACATTTTTTATTTCTAGATTGGATAATCTAATTCTGTCTGATAAAAAACACACCAGGTGCATTTTTAATTTTTTTAGGTGCTTTTTTTTTTTTTTTTTTGAGACAGAGTCTTATTCTGTCGCCCAGGCTGGAGTGCAGTGGTGGGACCTTGGCTTACTGCAACCTCCGTCTCCCAGGTTCAAGCGATTCTCCTGCCTCAGCCTCCTGAGTAGCAAAACACTCCTAATTTCTAATGGCCATCCTCAAAGGGACTGCAGCTCTCTTAGAAGTCAAATTTCAGCCGGGCGTGGTGGCTCACACCTGTAATCCCAGCACTTTGGGAGGCCAAGGTGGGTGGATCATGAGGTCAGGAGATTGAGACCATCCTGGCTAACACAGTGAAACCCCGTCTCTACTAAAAATAAAAAATTAGCTGGGCATGGTGGCGGGTGCCGGTAGTCCCAGCTACTCAGGAGGCTGAGGCAGGAGAATGGTGTGAACCCAGGAGGCAGAGCTTGCAGTGAGCGGAGATCACACCACTGTACTCCAGCCTGGGTGACAGAGCAAGACTCCATCTCAAAAAAAAAAAGTCAAATTTCATTATAATTGAAGAATTGTAAAGGGTCCTAAAGATCTTCTTATCTGATGCTGTGGACCTCTTCAAGGTCTCAGAGATTTCCCAGAAAAAAATGTGCATCTGTGGCCAGCATGGTGGCTCACACCTGCAATCCCAGCACTTTGGGAGGCCGAGGCGGGTAGATCACCTGAGGTCCGGAGTTTGAGACCAGCCTAACCAACATGGTGAAACCCCATCTCTACTAAAAACACAAAATTAGCCAGGCGTGGTGGCGCATGCCTGTAATCCCAGCTACTCGGGAGGCTGAGGCAGGAGAATCGCTTGAACCCAGGAGGCAGAGATTGCTGTGAGCCAAGATCGCGCCATTGTACTCCAGCCTGGGCAAAAAGAATGAAACTCCGTCTCAAAAAAAAAAAAAATGTGCATCTGTTAAAGGGTCATGAATTTCCCGAGGGATCCCATCTGTCATCTGTCAGAATGCTACACATGCTCTCCCTTCTTAGAGAAATCAGAAGCTCCCCCAGCGAGGCCCCTCGAGGGAGCAGGCCCAAGATCATGGACCAAAGCTCACTCTCTTCTTAGATTGATTCCTGAGCCCAGGGAAGCCAGAGCTGTCCAGGCTCCTCCTGAGACAATGTCACGTGTCTTATGTGTCTAGCCTGGCAGGTTCATCTGAAGGTCTTTCCTGGTCACACCCACAAACCACATCACAGCTAGGGGCGTCATGGGTTTCACCCTGCCTTATAGAAGTGTCTACTGAGGCTGGTAGAGGGAACGCAAAGTCAGAATTCCTCCCAGCCTTCCTCGAGAGCTCCCCTGCTCCACCAGTTCCTGCAGGATGTCTTCCCCTAATCCTGCCAGTTGGAATCATGTGCTCCGTGAAGCTCCCACATCCCCCCAGGTGACCCTCTCTCCTTGCTGGGATGTAAGGTCAATGCGTTTGTCTGCATTGCCCACAAGACCATGAGCTCCTTGGAGCCAAGTGTGGGTGTCCATCATCTCAGACCCCTAGCATCTACCCCACAACTGAGCATGACTTGTTGCCCTGCCAAGTGAGGGAGCAAGTGAGGGAACAGGGGTATCTTTTTTTCTTTCTTTCTTTTCTTTCTTTTTTTTTTTTTTTTTTTGAGACAGAGTCTTGCTGTGTCACTTAGGCTGGAATGTAGTGGTGTGATCTCGGCTCACTGCAACCTCCGTCTCAAGAATTCAAGCGATTCTCCTGCCTCAGCCTCCCGAGTAGCTGGGACCACAGGCAGGCACTACCACACCAGGCTAATTTTTGTATTTTCAGTAGAGATGGGGTTTCACCATGTTGGCCAGGATGGTCTCAAACTCCTGACCTCAGGTGATCCACCCACCTCAGCCTCCCAAAGTGCTGGAATTACAGGCATGAGCCACCGCGCCCGGCCAGAATCGGGGGATCTCGAGTGATAAGGAGGCAAGTTCCCAGGAAAATTGAAGGAATTAGAGCGGCAACCTTGGACAGGAAGCAGAAACTGGGTCTCTGCGATGAGTGGGATCGGCCCTCAAGCTGTCACTGTGTAGAGCAGAGTTCTGACCGGTGAGAACATTCCAGGGCCACCAGGCAGCCCAGGGGTGGCCAGCAGCCGCCAGGACACTAGGACCACAGGCTGGGCCACCTTCAGCCCTCATAACTTCTTCCCTCCCTGCACTTGGACCTCTCAGACTTAGAGGCCCTAAGCCCCAGGGGGAAGGGCTCCAGTGTCCACCCATAGCTTAAAACCCGGGCACTCTCCAGGTGCCCAGGCATGCCAGGACCACATCCAAAGCCTGAGTGAGAGCTGCGTTCTGCCACAGCCAGGAGACATGGAGGTTAAGGATACAGACTTTGGAATCTTTGGACTCAGGGATCCCCGGGCAAGTTACAAAACTCCTTTGAGCTTTAGGTTCCTCAGCCTCACGTGAGACTGAAGTGAGGATTAAAGGAGATAATGTGGGCAAAGGGCCATCTGGTATGTAGCACAGAGCAGATGCCCGGCAAAGGGTAGCTGCCGCCTCGACTGTACTCACCCAGTCCAGAGAATGAAGTCTGGCTCTGGCTCAATCTCCTTCGTGGCATAGATGGAGGAGTTGATGAGGGCCCAGGGAGAATCACAGAGGTAGTCACCCCAGGGGCCTGCGTTGGGCACTGACTGGAATCCAGCTGATGGGCACACCTGGAAGGGGTATTTGGGTACCTTGTGGTCAGGGTCAAGGTGCAGGTCAGTGATGTGCCAGAACTTCCCTGCAGGAGAAAAAACATCCTCCTTCAAAGCTGGTCTCTCTCTCAGCCTGGAAGCAAGGAAGTCCAGGCCAGCCCTGGGCTGGGGCAGGGGCATTACACAGGCAAATGGAAGTCTTCTCTGAGCACCCCGGGTTCAGAGAAAGGCCCACAGGCCTGGTTCTGCCCAGGGACACATTGAACAGAGCAGAGAACAGGCTCAGCTCCATCCCTGAGCCCAACCTTTGGCAAGGCCCCGTCCTTCTCCCCACGTTTTATGGACAGCCACAGCATTAGAGCTCAGGCATTCTAATGAGAGGGCTTGTTTTAAAGCAAAGGCAGGAGAAGGTATGGGTTAAGTGCTCAGGCTCTGAGCCACTTAGGAGCTGTGTAATCTGGGCTATGCCACTTTTCTAAGCCCATTAACTAGAGCCAGATCCTCTCAAGCTGCAGAGAAATATAACTACATGTGAAAATCTGACTTGTCCTGGAATTTCTTCCAAAATTTAAAAAAAAAAAAAAAGAAAGAAAAAAGTCTGACCTGGATAGAGAAGGTTTACACACCAAATGAGCTGGAAAACCTTGCTAAGCAATACCAGCAAAGCCTGGGTACAGAGGTTCATGCCTGTAATCCCAGTACTTTGGGAGGCCAAGGTAAGAGGATTCCTTGAGGCCAGGAGTTCAAGACCAGCCTGGGCTACATACGGAGACTTCACCTCTAAAAAAATTTAGAAAATTAGTCGGGTGTGGGGTCATGTACCTGTGGTCCCAGCTACTCAGGAGGCTAAGGTAAGAGGATTGCTTGAGCCCAGGAGGTGGAGGCTGTAGTGAGCCCTGATCATGCCACTGCACTCCAGCCTGGATGACAGAGCAAGACCCTGTCTCCAAAACAAAACAAAACAAAACAAAAAAACAGCAAAAACCTGGGGACTACATGTGGAAGTGAGTGTAAGAGTACTAGACCAGGGAAAAAGGAATGCCACTTCAGATTGGGCTGACCTCCTCCGGTAGGTATACTTGCTGGTGATTCTGGATCTGGGGTGTGGCTCAAGCAGCTGGGAGTGGTCCTGCTTGCTGAAGTGATTGACCAAAAGCTAGACTCAGCTTCCAACCAAAGGAGGCTGAAGTGGCAAAAAACTTTACGGTGTAATAAAGAGAAAGGAATCTAGAGAAACAGGTAGGATGGAGTAGACTTCTCATGCGAACCCCATATGGGACCTGGCACGAGTAGTTTCTTTTCTTTTTCTTTTCTTTTCTTTTTTTTTTTTTGAGACAGAGTTTCCCTCTATTGCCCAAGCTGGAATGCAATGGCGCGATCTCGACTCACTGCAATCTCTGCCTCCTGGGTTCAAGTGATTCTCCTGCCTCTGCCTCCCAAGTAGCTGGGATTACAGGCATGTGCCACCAGGCCCAGCTAATTTTTTTTTTCTGTATTTGTATTTTTAGTAGAAATAGGGTTTCTCCATGTTAGCCAGGCTATCTCGAACTCCCAACCTCAGGTGATCCACCCACCTCAGCTTCCCAAAGTGCTGGCATTACAGGCATGAGCCACCACACCTGGCCAGCACAAGTTGTTTCAATGACTGTTTACTGAAGGAGGGTTGAGAAGATCTGGCCTCTGTTCATCCTGTTTCTCACTAAAACAAGAGTGAGGCCCAGGATTTCCTTACCCTCTGCTATTGCAATCACTTCCTCCTCCATTTCTTGTGTCACTTAGAGCCACAAGTCAACATCACTGGCCCCAGGAAGCTGTGTCCGGGCCTGGGAGACTGGACTTCTTTTGATCTCAGGGTGGGATAGCCAGGGCCCCACTTAGGCCACAGGACATTTAGTGGACAACGGCCTGCAGATAAAGGCTGGCCCCTGACCCTCACTCCTTGACTTTCCCTCCCAGATGCTCTTGAGCTTTTCCCCACCTCTCCTGATCTAAACTGAGTCTCAGGAAAGATCTGAAACATGTTCATACTAAAGTGTAAATGACTGATGAAGCAAATCATTATCCCTCCCACGTGCGTTGTTACAGTGTTCTCCGCACAGCCCTGGGAACATTATCCCTACTTTACAGATAAGGAAACTAAGGTCTGGATGTTAACATGCCTAAGATCACATGGTAAATGATGGGGGTCTCCAGGCTCCAATCCCTCCCAGAAAGATGTGATGGTGAAAGGGGTTAAAACCAGTGCCTTTCTATTTTAGATGGGTCTTTTTGCTGACAGCATATTCCCACATTTTTATTTTTTATCCAAACTGAGTCTTTGTTTATAATGGGGACAATTTAACCTTTCCACACATATTGTGATCATTAATATATTCCTGCCAGGCACAGTGGCACGGTGGCTCACACCTGTAATCTCAGCTCTTTGGGAGGCTAAGGCAGGAAGATTGCTTGAGGCCAGGAGTTCAAGACTAGCAGGGGCAACAAAACAAGACTTCATCTGTACAGAAAATAAAATTCAGCCAGGTAGAGTCGCTCATGCCTGTAATCCCAGCAATTTGGGCGGCCAAGGTGGGCGGATGACTTGAGGTCAGGAGTTCGAGACCAGCCTGGCTAATATGGCAAAACCCCATCTCTACTAAAAATACAAAAAGTAAGGCCAGGTATGGTGGCTCATGCCTGTAATCCCAGCACTTTGGGAGGCCAAGGCAGGTGGATCACAAGGTCAAGAGATCAAGACCATCCTGGCCAACATGGTGAAACCCTGTCTCTACTAAAAATACAAAAATTAGCTGGGCATGCTAGTTGCGTGCCTGTAGTCCCAGCTACTCAGGAGGCTGAGGCAGGAGAATCGCTTGAACCCGGGAGGCGGAGGTTGCAGTGAGCCGAGATTGAGCCACTGCACTCCAGCCTGGTGACAGAGCAAGACTCCGTCTCAAAAACAACAACAAAACCCAAAAGTAGCCGGGCACTATGGTGCACTCCTGTAATCCCAGCTACAGCTATTTGGGAGGTTGAGGCAGGAGAATCGCTTGAACCCAGGAGGCAGAGGTTGCAATGAGCCGAGACTGCATCACTGCACTCCTGCCTGGGCGACATGGCAAGACTTTGTCTCAAAAAAAAAAAAAAATGGAAAAAAGAAAAGAAATAATTCCTGTAGTGACAAAAACCCAAGCCAGAGTAAAGGAATGAACTGCCTCATACCAGTTAGTTGGTGAGCAGAGTTGGGCAGAGTTGGTGGGCATCCCAAGTCCCTAAGCTGAGACTGTGATTGGCTCTCACCTGCTTCCAAACCCAGAGCCAGGCTGGCCAGGATGGATGTGGTGGGAGACCCTTTGCCTTTCTCTCAGGCACATGGTCTTCATGCTTCCTCTGCAGACAGAGAAAGAGGCTATTTCCCTACCTCAAGCTGGCTCTTTCTCAGTTAACTACAAACACTGAGCCGTTTGGCCCCTTTGACGTCAGCCCTCAAAGTATTCAGGAACATTTCTACACTCCAGAAACTCCTCATCTCATGTGTCAGTTGTCGTTTTCTAGCCAGTGTGTAGAACTGAAACTACTTTCCAGCCTCTCTGGCACATCCTACTGAAAGGTGTGTGTACGTGCATGTGTGTTTACGTGTGTGTGCATGTGTGTCTGTGTGTGTGCATGTGCTGACTCCAGGAGAGGCCAGGCTAGTGGACAGAATGGTGGAGAGAGCTAGAGGTCCAGGCGGGCAGCTCCACCTCCTTGGGGTCCAGCCTCCTCATTGTGGGGGTACAGATTCCAGCGACCTTGTCAGCTCAGCCCAACCTACCACCCTCAGCCAAGCTGCTTCTCCTCACAGGGCCTCTTTCCTGTCTAAGCCATGGCGTCACCCAATCTTCCCACATCATCATGCAGCTGTCTCCTCCTCATTCAGGCCTCTGCCCCAAGGTCACTCCTCAGAAGGCTCCCCTGACCACCTCAAGTGCCACCTCCCCTGCCTGTCTGGTCACTAGCTATTGCTTCCCCCAGCTTCCTTTTCCTCAGAGCACTCTCACATGTGAACTTACCTTGTTGGTTTGCTTATTGTCCATCTTCCCTGTTTACAATGTCAGTTCCATGAGAGCACCAAGCCCATCTTGTTTATCTCTATGTCCTCAGTGCCTAGAAGGGTGCCTGGGATGTGGAAGACATGCAAATGCACATTCAATGAATGAACAAGGCTGTGGGGAGGCCAGTTAGAATTGTAGGCATTCAAACCGTGTTGGCTAGGTGCCCGGGCTCTCATACACTAATCTCATTTCATCTTGGCAGCCAGTCTGTGAGATGGGGATTCTTATGCCCACTGCATAGATGAGCAAACTAGGGCTCAAACCCAGACCTCTCTGACCCCAAAGCTGAGACACAATGTTGTCATGCCTGTTGACTTGGAACTCCCCCTCCAGAAGGTGGCTGTAATAATCCATGTTTTCCGTAAGAATATGGGATCCACCAGCTTCCAGGCCCTATATCAAAATAATTAAGCTCTAATTAGCATGTGGGGACCATGGATGGGGAGGTGGGAGATCTGGTTTCTAATCCAGGCTCTTCCATGTGTTTGCCTAGGGGCTCTGGGCAAGCCACCAGGCCTCACTGAGCCACAGGATGTTGACATCTGGCCTGCCTCTCAGTGAGCATCAGATAAGATGGTGAAGGAGAAAGGGCTTATACAGGACAATCCCAACACACCACACCATTACCTGCAATTACCCCGGGGCCAGGAGTGAGACTGGGGAGGTGTAGGGACCTGGGCGCTTTAATGCTTTACCGTTTAGACCAGAACTTCTCAAATGTTACTGTCCAGATGCTTCACTGGGGATCTCGTTAAAGCTAAGAGGCTTTCTACATTCGCACTGCTTGGACCTTTCACAGCAAGACAGTATTCATCTGTAACTTCAGTTTTCTAGAAAAGTATACCAATCTCCGCTATCATTATTATTCATTTATTACTGAGAAGACAAATCAATTTGATACTGAGTACAGCGAGTAGCTGAGGCCACAGACCTGGGAGGGAATCCTGCTGCACCACCCCCCATAGCTGTGTGAACAGCGGAACCTTCCCCTGGGCCTGTTTCCTCCTCTGTAAAATCAAGATAACAGCGCCCCCTACCCCTTGGGGCCCTCGTGAGAATTAAAATGAGAAATGTGAGATGATGAACAGAACACCTTAAATGGGAAGCAGTGGTTACTCCACATTTGGTTCCTGGGGGGGGTTCTACAAGGCCCCCTCTCACCATGAGAGAAGGACAAGGTGGGGAGTGGCCATGTCCTACCCAGCCAGCCCCAGTGTGTCCTTGGCTGCTGTCCACAGGTCAAGTGCAGGGGCAGGCAGGACATCTGAGGGGAAACAAGATGAAGATAGAGCCTGTCTGCCCCAGATGACCATCTATGTGAGGAGGACTGGTGGGCACAGTGCATCCCTGGGCAAGCAAAAGGTGTCCTGGCCCACCTCCTCCTTCACCAAAGGGGGTCACCAGGGCTTTATGCCCACTAGGGACAACAGACATAGGGCCCAAGGCCTCATAGCTCTGCAAGGTCCACAGAAATATCTGAGACTTGGGGGAAGAAAATGTATTGACTCTAAAAGTGCAGGAAAAACAAAAACTACGAAAATCAAGTAATTCATCACAATCAAGAATTCATTTCAAAAGCAATATTAAAAATTTCATGGGCCACGTGCATTGGCTCACACCAGTAATCCCAGTGCTTTGGGAGGCCAAAGTGGGAAGTTCACTTGAGGCCAGGAGTTCAAAACCGTTCCTCTACAAAACAAACAAACAAACAAACAAACAAACAAAACAGGCTGGAGTGCAGTAGCGTGATCCTGGTTCACTGCAGCCTCAACCTCCTGGGCTCAACTCATTCTCCCACTTCAGTCCCCCAAGTAGCTGGGACTACAGGCATATGCCACCAGGCCTGGCAAATTTTCTTGTATTTTTTTGTAGATATTGGGTTTGCCATGTTGCCCAGGCTGGTCTCAAACTCCTGAGCTCAAGTGATCTGCCTGCCTCGGCCTCCCAAAGTGCTAGGATTACAGGTATGAGCCACCACACTAGGAATACAGGTATATGCCACCACACCCAGCTACTTTTTAAAAAGAAATTTAATTTCTCCGTTCTCGGGAGGCTGAGGCAGGAGGATCCCTTAAGTCCAGGAGTTTGAGTTTACCTTGAGCTATGATTGCAGCACCGCACTTCAGCCTGGGCAACAGATAGAGACCCTGTCTCCAAAAAAGAAAAATAAAATAAAAAAATTAAAATCATACCTGATATGGGATCTTTTTAGTATGATTTGTGATAGGGGTGAGGAGAAGTCCCATAGTCATTTGTAAAACCTAAGTTCTTAAAGTGGCTAGAAGGTGAGTTCCCTTATGGTTGGAGACAGGAGGGCAGGAAGGCATCTGCCATTCATTTAGCACCTACGGAATGCCAGACCCTGTGCCACACACTCTATCCAAGCAGTTTCACGACAACATTATGAAATGCATCCTAAGATGTACTCATTTTACAGATGAGGAAACTGAGTGAGTGAGCAGCAGACCGGGGATTCCAAGCAGGTCAGAATGGAAATGATCACAGTGCACTATATTCTGCCACCATCTACCAGCATGACCTTGGAGATATATACAGGTGTTCCTTAACTTACAACGGGGCTACGTCCCGCAAAATTGAAAATATCATAAATCAAAAATGCATTAAACACACCTAACCTACCAAAGGGCATCGTAGCTTAGCCCAGTCCACCTTAAAGGAGCTCAGAACACTTACATTAGCCTACAGTTGGGCAAAATCATCTGATGCAGACCTATTTTATAAGAAAGTGTTGAATGTCTCTTGCAATGTATTAAATACTGAATTGAAAGTGGGAGACAGAATGGTTGTGCGGCTCCTCGAAGTGTGGTTTCTAATGAATGCCTAAGGCTTTCGCCCCATCATAAAGTTAAGGGGAACCTTCCTAAGTCAGGGACCGTCTGTGTGCAAGGCTCCTTAAACTTTTACAACATTTTACAATGCACCTGGCATGATCTCACTTAGGGCCATCACATTTAATCTCATCCCTATTTTATAAATAGTAAAATAAAGGTTGCAGGTCACACAGGTATTCAAAAGTGGGACCACAGGTAGGACCTAAGTTTTCTGGCTTCAGGCAATAAGTTATTTCTATAAGGACATGTATGAAACCTGCAATCAGGGACATCTTATTTTGAATCCTGGCTCTTCCACACAGGCACTGGCAACTTAAGCAAGGGATTTTCAGAGCTGAGCCTCAGTTTCCTCATCTATAAAATGAGGATTAGAATGCACTCAGCAGAGGGATGGCTGTGATGCAGAGCAGGTGAGCCTCAAAGTGGAGCTTAGCCCATGAGGGTTCTTGGCTTTGCCCAGGAAAGAATTCAAGGGCAAGCTTGAGGTTGAAGGAAACAGCTTTGTTGAAGAGGTGATGTTACAGCTCCATGACTGCTCCTGCAGAGCAGGGCTACCCCATGGGCAGAGAGTAGCAGCTCAGGGCAGTTGTGCAGTCACATTTATACCCACTTTAATTGCCTGGAGATTAAGGGGCATTTATGCAGAAATTTCTAGGGAAGGGGTAGTAACTTTTAAATCACTGGGTCACTGCCATGGAAGGGGCAGTAACTCCTGGGTATTGCCATTGCAAAGGTAAACTGACATGCCACACTGCTGGGTGTGTTTGAAAACTGCTTTTGCCCAGGCTCTGTTTTAGCTAGTCCTCAATCTGGTCTGGTGTCAAAGCCCCGCCTCTGGAGTCCAGTCCCACCTCCTGCCTCAGTTGTGCAGGTGCAAGGGTTCTCTTTTACCGAGCACCTGGCTGTGGGGTGAGCAAGGCAGCCTTAGGGCTCATTCCCTGGGCCACACTGCCCCTCAGGCCTCCATTTCCTCAAGTATAAGATGAAAGTACTGAACAGAGGTTCCCTGAAGGCCCTCCCAGTCTGACTCCTGTGATTCAGTGACTTTTGTCTGTTATTGCCTATAACCCACACCACACAATGATCTCAATCCCTATTTCAGTCCTTTGCTATTAAGGTTCAGCAGTAGCCCCAAAACACAATTGTAATTCGTGCTCTGTAAACAGAGGCCCTCCAAAACCCATGGAGTTCATTTGTTAAAACCTACATTTACAGACCCCCAACAGTGAATACCCTCTGCTCACAACAGCTCCAGAGGTAAGTATTACCATTTCTGCCCTGGTCCTGCTCCCTTAGCCCTGGGCTGGCCTTTCAGGGAGTGTTTTCCTACCAAGCTCACCCACAGCGGAAGAACCTGTCTGCTTCTCTGCAGTTAGAAGCTGAGGAAGGAGTGAAATGCTGCATAGGACACGTGTGGGAGGAGAAGGAGCCAGCAAGTTGGCATCCACCCAAGCTCCTGGCTAAGAAAAGTGGAGGCAGAAATCCTGCAGTTTAATGCAAAGCAGGGATGATGCTGTCTGATCCCGTCTCAGAATCCACCTATGCTTCAGGAAGACACCTGGAGTCGGAAAATCCTTACAGGTGCTGCAGAATTCCTTTTGTTGTTGTTGTTTGTTTGTTTGTTTGTTTTTGAGACAGACTCGCTCTGTGGCCCAGGCTGGAATGCAGTAGTGCGATCTCGGCTCACTGCAAGCTCCACCTCCCGGGTTCAAACCATTCTCCTGCCTCAGCCTCCTGAGTAGCTGGGACTACAGGCGCCTGCCACCATGCCCGGCTAATTTTTTGTATTTTTAGTAGAGACGGGGTTTCACCATATTAGCCAGGATGGTCTCGATCTCCTGACCTCATGATCCACCCGCCTCAGCCTCCCAAAGTGCTGGGATTACAGGCGGGAGCCAACGCAACCGGCCCGGAATTCCTTTTAAATTTACTTTTGTTTTAAAATTACCGATGTATACATTCCAGCAAGTCTGGAGAAAAGAGAAAAAAATAGTACCTCTAAACCCCACCATCCCAAGAGGACATGAAGCACAGTACAGCCAGGCACAGGCTTTGTCCTGCCACTTCCCAGCTGGGAGGTCTTCAGCAAGTGCAGTGTCCCCTCTGAGACTCATTTGCCTCATCTGCAAAATGGGCATAATGATATTAGCACCTACTTCAGAGGGGCTATAAAAGAGAATTTTTTTCTTTCATTTTCTTTTTTTTTTTTTTTTTTTTTGAGATAGGATCTCGCTCCCATCACCCACGCAGGGGTGCAGTGGCACGATCACAGCTCACTGCAGCCTCAACCTCCCGGGCTCAGGTAATTCTCCCACCTCAGTCTCCCAAGTAACTGGGACTACAGGCGCCCACTATCACGTCCAGCTAATTTTTGGTATTTTTAGTAGAGTCAGGGTTTTGCTATGTTGCCCAGGCTGGTCTCAAACTCCTGGACTCAAGCAATCCACCCTCCTCGGCCTCCCAAAGTGCTGGGATTACAGATGTGAGCAGTGCATCTGGACTCAAGGGTCCTTTTAAACATACAGAAGTCAGAATACATTACACCTGTGCCTAGAACCCTCCAAGGACATCCCATTTCACCCTGTGCAAAAGCCTGCGTCCTTCCTATCTATAGGCACATGGAAAGAAAAATGTCTGAGTCTTCAAGGAAGTCTTCGAGGCTATCCATGATTTGGCACCTTCTCCACCCCATCATCTGCCAACCTCACCCCCTCGTCCTGCCCACCCTGCTCCAGCCACACAGGCTTCCTCACTGTTCCTCTCGCACATCACCTGTGTGTTCACCTCAGACCCCGTGCACTGTCCTCTTTTTCTGTAATGTTCTGGACACCCATGTGGCTCCCGGACTCATTGCCTCAAGGCTTCACTTGAATGTCACCTGATTTGACAGCTCTTCTCTGGCCGTCTTGTAAGTACCCCCTCCCCAAACCCTTCCCTCCCTGTTCTACTTTATTTTCCCCGTAACACTTATCATCTCCTCCAATGCTGTGTATTTTAGTTGTTTATGTGGTTTGTTTTTTTCTCCCCAGATGAAGGAATTCTTCATTAAGATCGGGACTTTGTTTTCTTCTCTGATATATCCCTGGCTCCTAGAATAATGTGTGGTACAGGAAAGGACCTCATTTGTTGAATGAGTCCACGAATCTTTCCTGCCATCTCCTACCTCCACTAATTAGCTAGCTCTCACGTACCCAGACCTCTTCGCAACATCGGTGTCCCTCCCTGGCCAGCTGTCACCTCCATTTAAAATCTTCAGGCTCAAACAGCACTCACCAAGGCCCACTAGCTCTCTCCACCCTGCCTCCCTACCCTAGCTCCTGCCTTGCTATCTTTAGAAGCACCTTCAAGTTTGCTGCGAGCAGCTTCCAGCAGCCCCAGAGTTCATAGTACAAAACAAAGGCATAGCAGACATTCCCAGTACTATACCTGGTTCAGCCCTGGCACCTCCCCAGTGGGCCAGGAAAATCAGCCAGGTGAGCAGCCTCATCCTCGGGGCTCACTTCACCAGAGCGGTGGGATTCTCCAGGAACTGCTGTTCTCACCGCAGGCTTCCCAAGTAGTTTTCTGTGGCCACATGCCCGAGCAGAACTCCCTGTCCTGTTACAGGTGTTCCAAGTCCTCCAAGGCATCTGGATCCTCTGGCTCTTCCTCCTTTGCCCAGCAGGGTGCGATCTGTGCCCGCCAGAGGAGGTGGGCATCTGGACCGTTAAGTGGAAGCCACACCTCTCCTGCCTGTGCAGCCCCTGCCCCCAGGAGGGAGGGGCAAACCACAGAACTGCAGGTCAGCATGTCAGGTGAATTGGCAAGCCCCGGAAAGGGGGATCTAATTCAGACTGAGGAATGTGAGAGGGCTTCTAGGAGGAGGTGACACATGTTTAATCCTTTCTTAACATTGTATTATGGAAACGGTCAAACAGAAACAGAAGGAGAGAGAATGATGGAATGAACCCCCAACTACCTTCCTCCAGTTGCAGCAATTATGAACTTATGGCCACACTTATTTCATCTATACTCCCATTTGATTATTTTATGTATTTAAACAACTTTTTATTTTTTTGAGACAGAGTCTCGCTGTCACCCAGGCTGGAGTGCAGTAGCGCCATCTCAGCTCACTGCAAGCTCCACCTCCCGGGTTCACGCCATTCTCCTGCCTCAGCCTCCCGAGTAGCTGGGACTACAGGCTCCCGCCACCACGCCCAGCTAATTTTTTGTATTTTTAGTAGAGACAGGGTTTCACTGTGGTCTCGATCTCCTGATCTCATGATCCACCCGTTCCGGCCTCACAAAGTGCTGGGATTACAGGATGAGCCAGTGTGCCCAGCCCTATTTAAACAACTTTTAAAGTTTTTTATTATTTTAACTTTTATTTATTTATGTTTTTTTTTACAGAAGGGGTCTCAGGCCGGCTGCAGTGGCTCATGTCTGTAATCCCAGCACTTTGGGAGGCTAAGGCAGGAGGATCGCTTGAACCCAGGAGTTTGAGGCCATCCTGAGCAACATAGTGAAACGCCATCTCTACAAAAAATACAAAAATTAGCCAGGTGTGGTAATACATGTCTATAGTCCAGCTACTTGGGAGGCTGAGGCAGGAGGATCCCTTGAGCCTGGGAGGTGGAAGTTGCAGTGAGCCAAGATTGCACCATTACATTCCAGCCTGGGTGACAGAGCAAGACTCTATCACAAAAAAAAAAGAAGAAGAAGGGGGGTGTCTCATTCTGCCACCCAGGCTAGCATGCAGTGGCAAGATAATAGCTCACTGCAGTCTTGACCTCCTGGACTCAAGCTATCTTCCCGCCTCAACCTCTGGAATAGCTGGAACTATAGGCACTCACCACCTCACCTAGCTTTTTAAAATTTTTATTTATTTTTTTTTTTATAAACAGCATCTTACTGCATTACTCATTCTGGTCCTAAACTCCTGGCTTCAAGTGATCCTCCCATCTCAGCCTCCCAAAGCACTGAGCTTACAGGTGTGAGCTACCATACCTGGCCCCCACTGTATTATGTTAAATTCCAGTGATCATATCATTTTGAACATAAGAAGTATGTATCTCTAAAAGATAAGGACTCTCTTTTTCTTTCTTTCTTTTTTTTTTTTTGAGACGGAGTTTCGCTCTTGTTGCCCAGGCTGCAGTGCAATGGCACGATCTTGGCTTACTGCAACCTCTACCTCCTGGGTTCAAGCGATTATCCTGCCTCTGCCTCCCGAGTAGCTGGTATTACAGGCATGTACCACCACGCCTGGCTAATTTTGTATTTTTAGTAGAGATGGGGTTTCTCCACATTGGTCAGGCTGGTCTCGAACTCCTGACTTCAGGTGATCCACCTGCCTTGGCCTCCCAAAGTGCTGGGATTACAGGTGTGAGCCACTGCGCCCGGCTAGGACTCTCTTTTTCTAATACATTATCAGATATTAAAAAAAAAAAAAACAGTAATTCCACCGGGCACGGTGAGGCAGGAGAATTTCTTGAGCCCGGGAGGTGGAGGGTGCAGTGAGCAGAGACCACGCCATTACACTCCAGCCTGGGTGACAAGAGCAAACTCCGTCTAAAAAAAAAAAAAGAAAGAAAGAAAAAAGAAAGTGGTGAACAATGCAAAGCTTCTGCCCTCACAGGGCTTACATTCAGCGGAAAACATGGGCATTACACAAATCAATCAACAAGGCTCCTGGCCTAGCTAAGTCCCTGGGGTCAGAGATGCAGCAGAATTTCCAGCCCCTAGGAACTGTGCAGCCTTAGCCAATGAGTATGTTATGCCCACAAACAACTACAGACTAAACCCCATTTCTGTTTAGGGCCTAGGTCACCCCAAGGAAGTGAGGGGCATCAAAATAATCACCAAGACTGAATCTTCTGCCAGTCCAGGGGGAAGAAAGCTCAGAGACCCACTGCTATGGATTTAATAAAAATAAAGCCATGTGATTTTTCTTGCCCCTGAGCCTGTGGCCCGATTTATAATCCAGGACATGTTGAGGTATGCGTGGAAGGTAACCTATGGGACTGGTGGGGAAGGAGGGCAGGCAAGGAGTCTAGGGCAGCCAGCGTTCCCAGGGCTGGGCAGGGAGTTGGCAATGGTTACACTTGAAATTGGAACAAAAGAGAGAGTCCTGGGAGGGCACTGGAGCTCCTCATAAACCCATCTGACAGATGCTAGAGTCTTACTCAGCTTTTGACTGCATGCAGGGCTTCTTTTTTTTTTTTTTTTTTGAGACAAGGTCTTGCTCTGTCACCCAGGCTAGAGTGCAGTGGCCCTATCATGGCTCATTACAGCCCTGAACTCCCAGGCTTAAGCAATCATCCCACCTCAGCCTCTCAGGTGTCTGCCTCAGCCTCTCAGGTGTCTGGGACTACAAGCACACACCACCACGCCCAGCTAATTTTTGTATATTTAGCAAAAAGGGGGTTTGGTTGGGTTGCCCAGGTGGGTCTCAAACTTTTGGGCTCAAGGGATCCGCCCAGCTCACCCTCCCAAAGTGCTGGGATTACAGGCATCAGTAACCACATCAGACCTGCAAGGGTTTCTTTTAAATACCTCAGTTTTTTGGTCAGTGTCCCCTGAAGATACCATCATCACCACCACCAGTAACCAAT
>NW_012117376.1:13103837-13111953 GCF_000951035.1 Colobus angolensis palliatus
AAAAAAAAAAGGAAACATGCCCCCATCCCAGAGAGGCACAGCCAGGGCTCAGAGTGGAAGCAGGGGTGGGGGTGGGAGCTAAGCCCCCACTCAGCCCTCTGTCAGGAGCCTATGACTCAATGGCAGTGCTTCTTCCTGGGCCTGACCAGCTGGAGGCGCCTGTGCTGGGTTTGCTGAAAGAGGTAACTGAAGAGGGAAATCCTAGTGGACCGGACTTTGCCTTCTTAGCTACAAAACAGCCCCTCTTCTTCAAACTGCCCAAACCATTTGTTTGACTCTTGGCAACTGTAATTTCCAGGAAATCCCCACCACTCTTAAGAGAAAAGCATGTTGGCCAGGCACAGTGGCTCACACCTCCAATCCCAGCCCTTTGTGAGGCAAAGGCGGGAGGATAGCCTGAGCCCGGGAATTCAAAACCAGCCTAAACAATATGAGGAGGCTCCCTTTCCACAAAAAAGTAAAAATAAATAAAAATAAAAATTAGCCAGTTGTGGGCATGCACCTGTAGTTCCAGCTATTTGGGAGGCTGAGATGGGAGGATAGCTTCAGCCCAGGAGGCTGAGGCTGCAATGAGCCAAGATCACCACTGCACTCCAGGCTGGGCAACAGAGTGAGATCCTATCTCAAAAAAAGAAAAAAAAGACATGTATGAAGCTAACAAGAAGCAAGGGCTCTTCATGTTTTGTCGTATCCCTTTTCGTCCTATAACTTCAGCAGTGCATGTTAGCAGAAAAACCAAACTCTGTAAAATATTTTAAAGAGGTTTTTTTCTGAGCTAATGAGTGACCACACCCAGTGAAAACACAAATCCAAGAATCCTTGAGTAAGTGGTCCCAGGAGGTCAAATTACAGTTTGGTTTTATATACATTAGGGAAGCAGGAGTTACAGGCAAAGACATAAATCAATACATGGAAAGTA
Organism: Colobus angolensis palliatus; assembly: GCF_000951035.1. NCBI lineage: Eukaryota > Metazoa > Chordata > Mammalia > Primates > Cercopithecidae > Colobus > Colobus angolensis. The sequence continues at coordinate 13,104,757 of NW_012117376.1, forward strand.
TACATAGGTTTGGTCTGAAAAGGCAGGATATCTTAAAGCAGGGGCTTATAGGTTTATTTATTTATTTATTTGTAGACAGGGTCTCACTCTGCCCCTAGGCTGCAGTGCGGTGGCCCTACTGCAACCTCCGCCTCCTGCAACCTCTACCTCCTAGGCTTTAGCAATCCCCCCACCTCAACCTCTCAAGTAGCTGGGACTACAGTTGCAAACCACCACACTCAGCTAATGTTGTTCAGACTGGTCTCAGACTCCTGGGCTCATGTGATCTGCCCACCTTGGCCTCCCAAAATGCTGGGATTATAGGCATAAGCCACCACAACCTGCCCAAAAATTCTTTTTCTTTTTTTTTCCTTTTCTTTTTTTTTTTTTTTTTGAGACAGAGTTCAGCTCTTATTGCCCAGTCTGGAGCGCAGTGGTATGATGTCAGCTCACTGCAACCTCCACCTCCTGGGTTCAAGTGATTCTCCTGCCTTAGCCTTCCGAGTAGCTGGGATTACAGGCATGTGCCACCACACCTGGCTAATTTTGTATTTTTAGTAGAGAAAAGGTTTCACCATGTTAGCCAGGCTGGTCTTGAACTTCTGATCTCAGGTGATCTACCCACCTTGGCCTCCCAAAAGTGCTGGGATTACAGGCATGAGCCACCACGCCCAGCCCAGAGATTCTTTAATTTGTAGTTAGTTAAAGGAGTAAGGTTCTGTCTAAAACCTGAAGTCAGCAGAAAGGAATGTTTTACTTTTTTATTTTATTTATTTATTTATTTATTTATTTATTTTTTGAGACAGAATCTCTCTGTGTCACCCAAGCTGAAGTGCAGTGGTGTGATCTTGGCTCACTGCAACCTCCCCCTCCTGGGTTCAAGCAATTCTCCTGTCTCAGCCTCCTGAGTAGCTGGGATTACAGACACTTGCCACCATGCCCAGCTAATTTTTGTATTTTTAGTAAAGACAGGGTTTCACCACATTGGCCAGACTGGTCCTGAACTCCTGACCTAGGGGTTCCGCCCACCTTGGCCTCTCAAAGTGCTGGGATTATAGGCATGAGCCACTACACCCCACCAGAAAGGAATGTTTTCAATGATGATAAGATGCTATGTAGCAGGTTGATGGCCTACTGGCATGACTTAACCCTTGACTGGCATGGCCCTAGGTCTTGTTTATAATTTGGTATCTTATTGCCACAAAGAGTCTGTTTCGTCAGTCTTACCATCTCTATTTTAACGTTTATGCTGGTCAGTTGTTGTGCCTGACTCCAAAAGGGAGTGGGTATAATAAAGTGTGTCATCATGGCCAGGAATTCAGTTTTTAAGTTTTTTTGTGGAGTCCCCGTGGCCAAGAGGGGTCCACTCGGTTGGGGTGGGACTTACGATTTTATTTTTAGTTTGCATCATATAAAACAAACACCCTGGTGGCAAAGTCCTTGCAGGAAGAGAAAGCCCTCAGGGGCTGATCACCTTTGTCCATTCCTGGCCTCAGAGCCTCTGGGAAGCCAGGCTGCAACTCTAGTTGACCTGGGGTTCAAGTCTACAGAAGACCAGGACAGAATCTCTGACTGCTGACTTGTAGCCCAGGCAAAGACACTTTGGTCTTTTGCATTCATTCACTTATGCATTTAACTTCATTCAATATCCATTTATTAAGCAGCCTCTATGTGCCAAGAGCTGTGGCAAGTGCTGGTGATACAATGATGAACAAAACACAGTTATAGGCTGGGCGCTGTGGCTCACGCCTGTAATCCCAGCACTTTGGGAGGCCAAGGTGAGCGGATCATGAGGTCAGGAGATCAAGACCATCCTGGCTAACATGGTGAAACCCCATCTCCACTAAAAAAAAAAATACAAAAAATTAGCCAGGCATGGTGGCGGGCGCCTGTAGTCCCAGCTACTCTGGAGGCTGAGGCAGGAGAATGACGTGAACCTAGGAGGTGGAGCTTACAGTGAGCCGAAGCCGAGATCGTGCCACTGCACTCCAGCCTGGGTGACAGAGTGAGACACTGTCTCAAAAAAAAAAAAAAAAACCAACTCGGTTATAGATTAGTGAGAGAAACAGGCTTTGACAGAGTCATACAGACAAATTAAAATTATAACTGTGATGGTGCTCGGTTTGGGTGCCCTCCTAAGAACCTTGAACTTTTTCATACAGTTCACAGGGAGTCACTGAAGGTTTTGGAGGAGGAAAGTGAAAAGATCAGGCTGAGTGCGGTGGCTCATGCCTGTAATCCCAGCACTTTGGGAGGCCGAGGCAGGTGAATTACCTGAGGTCAAGAAGTTTGAGACCAGCCTGGCCGACATGGCAAAACCCCATCTCTACTAAAAATACAAAAAAAAATGAGCCGGGCGTGGTGGCAGGCACCTGTAATCCTAGCTACTAGGGAGGCTGAGGCAGGAGAATTGCTTGAACCCGGAAGGCAGAGGTTGCAGTGAGTTGAGATTGTGCCACTGCACTCCAGCCTGGGTGACAGAGTGAGACTCCACCTCAAAATAAATAAATAAATAAAGGAAGGAAGGAAGGAAGGAAGGAAGGAAGAAAGAAAGAAAGAAAGAAAGAAAGAAAGAAAGAAAGAAAGAAAGAAAGAAAGAAAGAAAGAAAGAGAAAAGATCATGGAATAATTACTCATATTTTCCCCTTTGCAGCAGCAGTGACTGCTGAAAAGAATAAGTAGTGAGCTAGGCGCGGTGGCTCACACCTGTAATCCAAGCACTTTGGGAGGCCAAGGCAGGTGGATCACCTGAGGTCGAGAGTTCAAGACCAGCCTGACCAACATGGAGAAACTCCGTCTCTACTAAAAATACAAAAGTAACTGGCCATGGTGGTGCATGCCTGTAATCCCAGCTACTCAGGGGGCTGAGGCAGGAGAATCGCTTGAACCCAGGAGGTGGAGGTTGCAGTGAGCCGAGATCGTGCCATTGCACTCCAGTCTGGGCAACAAGAGTGAAACTCTGTCCAAAAAAAAAAAAAAAAGAGTAAGTAGTGGTGAAACCTGGGAGGCCTCAAATTATACCATCTATTCATGTCTTCTCTTATCTGGGCTTTTTGTGATGGTTGATCCTTTAAAATCTCAGAAATTCTTAAGTTGTCCACAATTGACAAACACGGCCTGGCCAAACATGAATTGAAGAAACCTGCTTCTGTTCCTGGGTTCCACTCTATTTCTCCCCATCCATTTCTGAATTTCACCCAGATTCAAAACTAGAGTCACTTGAGGGTTAGCACAGCTCCTGGCACTAAATAGATGTTCATCAAATAAATGTATGGTGGAATGAGTAAGTCTGGATGAATAAAAAAATTAATGACTTGAAGACACCCGAAGCTTCGCCCCTTCCTACGACTTCTGCTTGCTCTGCCTCTTTCTTTACCACTGCCTCTGCCGTGGTGCAGGTCTGCATCATTGCTACCTGGGCCTGTTAATCCAGCTTGATAACAGATCTCCCTACCTCTAGTCTCAGACAGTTCCCGGCCTCTCCACACTCCTCACTCTGCCTCACTCAATCTGGAAGTGATCTTATAATTCTCTTGCTTCAAAAACCTGTGGCTCCCCATGGCTATGGGAAAAAAATCCTAAATCCTTAGCATGACATTTAGATTGGGCAATGTCACTTCTTTGTAGGTATCTCCCTTATCATCTGTCCTCCTGGGTACACTTCTTCCTGGAGTACTCTTTAAAATTATACATAGTAGCCAGGTGCAGTGGCTCACGCCTGTAATCCTAGCACTCTGGGAGGCCAAGGCTGGCAGATCACTTGAGGCCAAGTGTTTGAGACCAGCCTAGACAACACAGCAAAACCTCGTCTCTAAAAAGAGGGGCTCGAGTCACGCAGAACTGGATTCAATTCCAGCTCCTCCCTCTACTAGTTCTGTGACCTTAGACTGATGACAGCCTCACCGGAGTGGTAAGGCACACCATTACAGAACCCAAAGGTTACAGGAACAGTAAGACATTCATCCATAGGCCAGCCAGAAAGCCCTGACCAGAGTAACTAACTGTCTCAGTTCAACTGGGACTGGGTGGTGAGGAGGTTTCTGGAATATGGGACTTGGGACTTTCGGCTTAAAAACTGGGAAAGTCCTGGGCAAACCAGGACTAATGGTCACCTTGTACCTTTGGCCCCAGCCAGTGTCTTGTGTTTAATCCAATGTACCCTGCAAATGTTATTTTCTACTTGTGGCTGTGATGTGGAAGAGGTTGGGGGACAGTTTCCTTATCTGTAAAATGGGGATGACATACTGCTTCCCTCATTTGGTGATCATGAAAATTAAGTAAATAAAGCAGGACCTTTGACCCTACCCTTTTTGCCAGAGGCACACCCAGATCCCATGCCATTTCCAGTGTAATGATCTTTACTCCAAGATCTTAGAAAACACTCACAATTTGTCTGTCATTGTGACAAATATAAAGTATAGCAACATGCTATGTTACATTGGAAAAAGAAATGTAAACATCTAACCTTAAAAAATAAGTATTTTCGGCCGGGCACAGTGGCTCACACCTGTAATCACAGCACTTCGCGAGGTCGAGGCTGGCAGATCACGAGGTCAGGAGTTCGAGACCAGACTGGCCAACATGGTGAAACCCTGTCTCTATTAAAAATACAAAAATTAGCCAGGCGTGGTGGCGGGTGCCTGTAATCCCACCTACTCAGGAGGCTGAGGCAGGAGAATCGCTTGAACCTGGGAGGTGGAGGTTGCAGTGAGCCGAGATTGCACTGCTACACTCCAGTCTGGGCGAGAGAGTGAGATTCTGTCTCAAAATAAATAAATATAATATAATATTTTCACCTGGGTGTGGTGGCTCATGCCTGTAATTCCAGCCCTGTGGGAGGCCAAGGTGGGCAGACTGCTTGAGCCCAGAAGTCCCAGACCAGCCTGGGCAACATGGTGAAATCCCATCTCTACAAAAAAATATAAAAATTAGCTGGGCATGGTGGTGCACACCTGTTGTCCTAATTACTTGGGAGGCTGAGGTGGGAGGATAGCTTGAGACTGGGAGGTTGAGGCTGCAGTGAGCTGAAATTATGCCACTGCACCTCCAGCCTGGGCAACTGAGTCTCAAAATAAATAAATAAATAATGGTACAGAAGCCTTAGGAGGATAACAAAATAAATAAAGCAAGGATTCAAAGAAGAATGGGACATGAGGACCTAGATTTTGTGGGGCTGGAAGCTTACACAATTTGGGCAGCTTTCTTTAAGAAAAAGAATGCAAAATAAGATACAAATGTAAGTATGAATGTAGACCCTTGGAAGAGGCTGTGCAAGTAAGGGGCCCTGAAGCTTAAACCTCACCAGCTTCCCAGTAAACCATTGTTTCTGTATGTTTTGTCTGCTCTTTAAGATATGTGAAGTATTCATAAGAATGAGCCATCCTAAAACTTTAATTGCACTTTAAAATTTTAAGCATATTTAATTAAATGTGTAAGCAATGTTTAAATACCCAAAGGTTTGATTTCAAGTTTTATTAGCTATTAGAGTTTAATAAATTCAGCACTGAACAATAAGTTGACTCTTGAACAACACAGGTTTGAACTGCACAGGTCCACTTATATGGATTTTTTTTTTTTTTTTTTGATATGGAGTCTCACTGTGTCGCCCAGGCTGGAGTACGGTGGCGAAATCTCGGCTCACTGCAACCTCTGCCTCCTGGTTCAAGCGATTCTCCTGCCTCAGCCTCCAAAGTAGCTAGGATTACAGGCGCCCACCACCATGCTTGGCTAGTTTTTTTGTATTTTTAGTAGAGACGAGGTTTCACCATGTTGGCCAGGCTGGTCTTGAACTTCTGACCTCATGATCCACCCATCTCAGCCTCTCAAAGTACTGGGATTATAGGCGTGAGCCACCGTTCCCGGCCCCAATCCACTTTTACGGATTTTTTTCAACCAATCGCAGACTGAAAATATAGTATTTTCAGAAAGCGAAACCCAGTATAGGAGGACTGATTTTCCATATTAGCAGGTTCCACAGGGCCAATGATGGGACTTGAATATGGGCAGATTTTGGTATACTGGTGGTCCTGGAACTGATCCCTTGTGTATACTGAGGAACAAATGTAGTTGTGAATGAAATGTTCTGCTCCACATAGAAAAGCCTCTCTGATACTGAAAGTAACTCTATCAGTATTATCCATTTGTAATGAGTATTACTGGTAGAAATAATCAGTGTCATTTAAAACTGAAAACAGCTAAAACTCCATCTAGTAAAATTATCTTACACCAAAAAAATTTTTGGAAAATCACATGTGTTTAACACTGAAAACTATTTTAAAAAATCACCCCAGGCCAGGTGCGGTGGGTCACACCTGTAATCCCAGTACTTTGGGAGGCCAAAGCAGGTGTATTGCCTGAGGTTGGGAGTGCGAGACCAGCCAATATGCAAAACCCCGCATCTACTAAAACTACAAAAAATTAGCTGGGCGTGGTGGCAGGCACCTGTAATCTTGGGAGACTGGGGTGGGATAATCGCTTGCATCCAGGAGACAGAGGCTGCAGTGAGCTGAGATCATGCCATTGCACTCCAGCCTGCGCTGGACAGAATGAGACTCCCTCTCAAAAAAATAAGGTCGGGCGGACATGGTGGCTCACGCCTGTAATCCCAGCACTTTGGGAGGCCAAAACGGGTAGATCATTTGAAGTCAGGAGTTTGAGACCAGCCCGGCCAACATGGTGAAACCCCCATCTCTATTAAAAATACCAAAAAAAACTTAGCTGGGCGTGGTGGCACGCACCTGTACTCACAGTTACTCGGGAGGCTGAGGCAGGAGAATTGCTTGAGCATGAGAGGCGGGGTGAGCCAAGATTGTGCCACTGATATCCAGTCTGGGTGACAGAGTGAGACCCTGTCTCAAAAAAAAAAAAGAAAACAAGAAAAAATCACTCCAAATCAAATTATACTTGATACAAATAAGGAGCACCCATAAAGTGACAGTGGCAGACGTAAAAAATCTGTAAAATTTGATTGGGATCTAATTTTTATTGACAAAATAAATCTTCGCTGTAAACTCTGCCCAGGAAATACTACACAAAAATGATTTCTGCAGAATTAAAATGGCAAAAATTGGAAATGGGTAACTTACACTGTACAGAATATTGAACAGAGAATCAAGTAGAAATGGAAATTCACCAATATTGGGTCATATCTGATTAAAATATGTATATTTAGGAAATGGAGGCAAAATGATACTGGAGGTTAAAATGGCAGGTCCAAAA
>NW_012117376.1:13112120-13114353 GCF_000951035.1 Colobus angolensis palliatus
GATGGTCTCGATCTCCTGACCTCGTGATCCGCCCGTCTCGGCCTCCCAAAGTGCTGGGATTACAGGCTTGAGCCACCGCGCCCGGCCACATTGAGACATATATTAAACACTTTGCAGAGCACATAATGCAGGTAACTGGCAGGTGGTATGTACCCAACAAATAGCAGATTGGGCTATTTTTTTCCTCTCTCTTTAAAAAATAATATTTTTAAATGTGGTAAAATATACATAATATTTAGGACTTTAACCATTTCAAGTGTACAGTTCAGTGGCAATAAATATATTCACATTGCTGTACAACCATCACCACTATCCAACTCTGGGACTTTCCACCTTCCCAAACTGAAATTCTGTACTCATTAAATACTAATTCTCTATTGCCCTCTACAGCCACTATTTGACTCTTTCGTTGTTGTCATTGTTGTTTTGAGACAGGGTCGCTCTGTAACCCAGGCTGGAGAGCAGTGACATTATCTCTCCACCTCCAGGGCTCAAGCCATCTTCCCACCTCAGGTCTCCCAAGTAGCTGAGATTACAAGTGGGCACCACCACGCCTGGTTAATTCTTGTGTCCCTTTGACTTTCTGTGCATATGAATTAGACTCTCAAGGTACCACATATAAGTGGAATCAAATAATATTTGTCCTTTTGTAACTGGCTTATTTAACTTTGCAGTTTTTGAGGTTCTCCACATTGTAACATGTCTCAGAATTTCCTTCCTTTTTAAGGCTGAATATTATTAATTCACTATATATCTATACCACATTTTGTTTTGTTTATCCTTTTATGTGTCAATGGACACTTGGGCTGCTTCCATCTTTGGGTATCATGAATAATGCGGCTACACACGCAGGTGTTCAAATATTTCCAAGTCCTCCCTTTCAATTATTTTGGGTATAGACACAGAAGTTGAATTGCCGGGTCATATGGTAATTCTATTTGTAATTTTTTGAGGAACCACCATACTGTTTTCCATAGTTGTTGTGCCATTTTACATTCCCAGTAACAGTGCACGAAAGTTTCGATTTTCCACATCCTCACCAACATTTGTTGTTTTCTATTTTGTTTGATAGTGGCAATCCTAATGGGTGTGTCACCAGATTGGTCTTAAAGGATGATTTCAGCTGGACCACAACTGTAATCCTAGTACTTTGGGAGGCCGAGCTGGGTGGATCACTTGAGCCCAGGGGGTCGAGATCAGCCTGGGCAACATTGCAAAACCCCGTTTTTACAAAAAATACAAAAATTAGCCAGGTGTGGTGGCACACACCTGTAGTCCCAGCTATGTAAGAGGTTGAGGTGGGAGGTTCACCTGAGACCAGGGAGGTTGAGTCAAGGCTGTGATGAGCTGTGATCATGCCACTACACTCTAGCCTGGACAACACAGCAAGACCCTGACTCAAAAAATTAAAAAAATGATGACGATTTCTCTTCTTCTCAGTCTTACTTTAGATTTCCCTGACAGCCCCCAGTCTGGGAATAAAGTGTACAACCTACCTGGAGAGGGAAGTGGAAGACCTCCCAGCAATTCCTTTTATGTGACAGGAAGACTTCAACTTGACAGAACTAAATTAAGAGATGAGTTTACTACCACAACCACACACAGAGTAAATACCAATTACTTTAGCATTTATTGAGAACTGACTCCTCTATTTGATTTATCAGATCACCCAGGTCTTGAAATTCTGGGCAAAAATCTGATTTTGATGTTTGGCATTGTGTTATATTTTAACACATTTTAAATTCTTTCTCTTTTTTATTTTGTTAAGCGATAGGATCTTGCTCCCTTGTCCAGGCTGGAGTGCACTGGCCATTCACAGGCAAGATCATCACACACTGTAGCCTTGTACTCCTGGGCTCAAGCGATCCTCCAGCCTCAGCCTCCCAAGTAGTTGGGACTGCATGGTGTGCCACTGCACTTGGATCTTTCTTATTTATTTATTTATTTGTTTATTTAGATGGAGTATCGCTCTGATGCCCAGGCTGGAGTGCAGTGATGTGATCTCAGCTCACCGCAAGCTCTGCCTCCCGGGTTCATGCTATTCTCCTGCCTCAGCCTCCGGAGTAGCTGGGACTACAGGGGCCCGCCACCATCTGGTTTATTTTTAAAGAGGAAGGAGGAAGGGGAAGGAGGAAGGAGGAGGACAAGGAGGAGAAGAAGGAGGAGGAGGAGAGGAAGGAAGGAAGGGAGGGAAGGTGGGAGGGAGGGAGGGAGGGAGGAAGGAAAGGAGGGA
>NW_012117376.1:13115634-13128128 GCF_000951035.1 Colobus angolensis palliatus
CACTCCAGCCTGGGCGACAGAGCGAGACTCTGTCTCAAAAAAAAAAAAAAAAAAAAAAAATTCTAACAATGTTATTAATATTCTGAGGAAGGAACTGACAAAAGGTTCCACTCCCCATGGGAGGAAAAGACCAGCACGTCATATGAAGAATTACAAAAAATGGTAGAAATGACTGGAGAGGCGAAGCCTGGATGAGACTGGGGTGGGGACAGGTGGGGGACGAGGGGTGCCACCCTCAGATCTTTACAAGTCTGTCATGGGCAAGAGGGCGGAAGAGTCTCACAGCCCCACTGGGGAGAATGGGAACCATTGGTGGCATTACACGAAGAGAATGGGACTTCCTATGTAAAAGAACAAGCAACTCCACGCGGTGCTGTGAGGCTAGTGCTGCGAGTCCCTGAGGTGCGCAATTCCCGCGCGACCGCGGGTGGGAAACACCGAAGCCAAAAACCCCACTGCGGCCCTTTAGTTGAAGGCGTCGTCTGATTGGTGATAGTTTGGCGGGAACCCGAGCACGCCGAACAAAGGAAGTGACGTCAGAAGTCGCGCACTTGACGAGGGTGGAATCACGCGGCGCTGCGTCGCGGTAGTATTGCTCTGATTGGTTGATTTCTTGCGCTACCGCCCTGACAGCTCCTTGCTTCCGCTAGTGCGGAGGGTTCTGCCCTTCGTAAAGATGGCCGCGGAGGCTTTTGGAGCCAACTGGGAGTGCAGTGTGCGTTTTCTGGAGCATGGGCAGAGAAGACAGGAAGAAGCGTAGCATTCGTGAGCACCGATTGGCTGAAGCGAGAAGTTCCCCGGGAGCTGACTGGCTCCGTCATTCGCGGGAAGGAGTTTGTGGCGCCAGAGAAAAGTAGCTAGAGCGGCGCAGTAGCGGCCGCGTTCTGTGGTTTTCCGTGATTTCCCCAGACCCGAACCTTCTCGGCCTCTTTGCGGAAAATCGCGACCAAGATGTGGAACAGTAATGATGGGGGTGCGGGGTGGAGGAGGAAGAGAATCGCAGGAGGTTTTAGCAAGAGGGAGAGCCTGGGGTCCGAGAGGCGTGTGGCAGCCGGAGAGGAAGGGCGGGAGCGGAGCTGGGGCGTTTGGGGGTCGCAGGAAGGCGGCGAGGAAGGTTAGGGAGACGCGGGCAGTATTTGGAGGGGCGAAACCTCGGGGAGCCTGCAGGTTTCTCGGAGGCGCGGGACATGGCACAGGCACTAATCCTGTTGTTCAAAACAGGTGGATTCGAAAGCTATGGCAGCTCCTCATATGGGGGAGCCGGCGGCTACACGCAGTCCCCGGGGGGCTTTGGATCGCCCGCACCTTCTCAGGCCGAAAAGAAATCAGTAGGTTGAAAGGAGTGTTTGGTTTTGTTTTATCCTGTCCTGAAGTCCCTAAGTCATCTATGACAGAAACTTTATGCTTTGAAGGAAGATTTCAACATGAACTGATGCGATAATGATCTATTATTATCCGCATCTCTCATAATTAAGTGCCGTAAGTTTCAGAAATGAAATCTTGCCAAATTTTGCACCTCCTTTTGCCTTGGCTTTTCCCCTCATTGGCTTTATTTTGAAATTGATCAGTGTAACTAATGAATCAATCTTGTGTGAATGCTCTCAACTTGTTTTTTTTTTGTTATTTATTTTCATTTTTTAAAATAGAGATGGGATCTCACTATGTTGCCCAGGCTGGTCTCGAACCCCTGAGCTCAACCATCCTCCCACCTCAGCCTCTCAAAGTGCTGGGGTAACAGGTATGAGCCACTGCTCCTGGCCTGTACTTGTATTAATAGTCTCTTTTACTTTTTTTTTTTTTTTTTTGAGATGGAATCTTGCTCAGTCGCCCAGGCTGGAGTGCAGTGGCCCGATCTCGGCTCACCGCAACCTCTGCCTCCCAGGTTCAAGGGATTCTCCTGCTTCAGCCTCCCGAGTAGCTGGAATTACAGGCATGTGCCACCATGCCTGGCTAAACTTTGTGCTTTTAGTAGAGACGGGGTTTCTCCATGTTGGTCAGGCTTGTCTCCAACTCCTGACCTGAGGTGATCCGCCCGCCTCGACCTCCCAAAGTGTTGGGATTATAGGCATGGGCTGGCCGCGGTGACTCATGCCCATAATCCCAGCACTTTGGGAGGCTGAGGCGGGTGGATCACCTGAGATCAGGAGTTCTTGACCAGCCTTGCCAACATGGTGAAACCTTGTCTCTACTAAAAATACAAAAATTAGCCAGGCGTGGTGCGGGTGCCCGTAATCCCAGCTACTAGGGAGGCTGAGGCAGGGGAACCACTTGAACTCGGGAGACAGATTGCAGTGAGCCAAGGTGGTGCCACTGCACTCCAGCCTTTGCAACAGAGCAGGAGTAGACTCTGTCTCAAAAAAAGAAATATGGTGTTTGAAGTCATAGACATGTGTTCTGCCATTGCTGTGCTGCTTTACTTACAGGGTGTCACTGGACACATTTCTTAACTGGCTTGGGAGTCAGTTTTGCACCTATGAAGAGGGGCTAACATACCTTAAAATGTCATTGTGAGACTTATATACAAAGAATACAGGCCATGGAGCCAGAACACGGGGACTCCAGAATCCATTTTGCCTTTTAACTGACATTGTGATTTCAGGAAAGCATCTTGAAGGCTGTGGCCCTTGGTTTTTCTCATCTGATGATACTAGTAGTACTCATATCACAGGGTGGTTCTGAGAATTGACAAGTAAGGCAATTGTGTAGGAAAACAATCTATAGAAAGCTGTCTAAACGCTGATTAGTCACTCAGAAATGAGTTTGCCTTTTTTCTTTTTTTTGAGACAGGATCTCTGTCTGCCAGGCTGGAGAGCAGTGGCGCGTGATCACAGCTCACGGCAGCTTGGACCTCCAGGCCTCAAGTGGTCATCCCACCTCAGCCTCCCTAACAGCTCGGACTACATATGTGCACTGCCGTGTCAGACTAATTTTTGTGGTTTTTTTTTAGAGGTAGAGTTTGGCCATGTTGGCCAGGCTGGTCTCAAATTCCTAGCCTCAATCCACCTGCCTCAGCCTCCCAAAGTGCTGAGATTACAGGTGTGAGCCACCACTTCCAGCTGAGTTTGCATTTAACAACTGCAATTTCATTCTATAAATGTAGGGTTAATTTGACTTCTCTTTAGGAGTCACTCAGATGTGTTAAGATTCAGTGTGAGCAGGTTAAAAAATTCATTGATATTCTGGTATATTTGGACATTACTTTATAACTTTCTTTCTTTTTTTTTTGAGACGGAGTCTCGCTCTGTCGCCCAAGCTGGAGTGTAGTGGCGTAATCTCGGCTCACTGCACCCCCCGCCTCCCGGGCTCACGCCATTCTCCTGCCTCAGCCTCCCAAGTAGCTGGGACTACAGGCACCCACCACCACGCCCGGCTAATTTTTTGTATTTTTTTAGTAGAGATGGTGTTGCGCCATGTTCACCAGGATGGTCTCGATCTCTTGACCTTGTGATCCACCTGCCTCGGCCTCCCAAAGTGCTGGGATTACATGCGTGAGCCACCGCGCCTGGCCACTTTATAACTTTCATATAAATTATTTTACATAATTCTGTAAGGAATTTGTTGTTTATTCCAGCATACAGCAGAGACTCAGGTATATTAAGGGACTGCCTAAGCTTACATAGCTAATAAGGAACTAGAATCGGACAGTACACACATGATGCTGAACAAATCCAACATCTGATGAGCAACAACTTCTCCCTGTTGTAGTTTTCTCTCTCCTAGAAGATCTCAAGGGACTTTAATTCTCTATTTTGATTTTCTTGAGGTCGTGAAGGAGAAAACAAGGTAGATGATTGGTTCTCATCTTTTCTTCCCAAGCTTAACTGTTTTTCTCCATTCTGATTGTTAGAATTTTTATGTCATAATTCCTAAAAGCTGGGTATTAAGATAGCTTTTCAGAGAATAATGCTTGTAAGTTGGAGACTCGATCCCAGTCTCTGGATTTTATTTTTCTTTTCGTGGAGACCAGGTTGCCCAGGCTGGTCTCAAACTCTTGGGCTAAAGCAATCCTCCCACGCCTGCCTCCCGTGGTGCTGGTATTACAGGCATGAGCCACCATGCGTGGACAGTCTTTTTGTTTTTATTTTTATTTTTTTGAGACAGAGTCTTGCTCTGTTGCCCAGGCTGGAGTGCAGTGGAACGATCTCAGCTCACTGCAACCTCCACCTCCTAGGTTCAACCCATTCTCCTGCTTCAGCCCCCCGCCAAGGAGCTGGGACTACAGGCGCATGCCACCATGCCTGGCCAATTTTTGTATTTTCAGTCAAGGTGGGGTTTTGCCACGTTGATCAAGCTGGTCTCAAACTCCTGATGTCAGACGATCCGCTCTTCTTGGCCTCCCAAAGTGTTGGGATTACAGGCATGAGACACTGCGCCTAGCCTTGTTTTGTTTTTAAATCTAGTATTTTCCACAGTTAAAAGTTAGGTGAATGCCCTATTCTTTTTTTCTTTTAAAATTGAGACAGAGTCTCACTTTCAGCCCCACTGGAGTGCAGTGGTACAGTTATAGCTTACCGCAGACTCTTAACTCCAGGAGTCAAGGGATCCTCCCACCTCAGCCTCCCAAGTAGCTAGGATTACAGATGTGCAGCACCATCCCTGGTTGATAAAAACTCTATCCAAAATGTTTCCTGTTGATTATATATTTGTTCAATGTGATTGAACCATGTGAAGTTTCAAATAGTGACCCATTTTTAATCTGTAATAATGGTACCTTCATGAAGTACTGTCAGAGTAGCCTGTAATTCATAATCAGCTATGAAAATTTTTTTAGTCTGAAAATGGTTTTTTTCAGAATTAAGCATACTTAGATTGACATTCTGTGAACCTCTTCGGAGCAAACTAGGAATTCCTTGCGATCAATTCCTACATAAAATATGTGCTGGATAAAAAATAAATACTTGATTTGAGATGAATTTGAAGGCATTGTTAACATCTCAACTGTTACCCATACGTAACTTTTTTACTTGAGAGGTAATAATATTTGTCAAACATCCACTGCATGCAGAGATTGGTATTAGCACTTCATATATATTATGTGTCTCATTTACAACTGAAGAGGTATATGTACCCAGTTTTCAGAAAAGGTCCTGTGTCCCGGGCTTTGGAGCTGGGATTTGAGCATAGGTCTATAGGACTCTGGCTCCAAACCTCATGTTCTTGCCACTTTACCTTACTGGTCTTAAGTTTTCTTAGGCTGAAGATACGATGAACATCTCAGCTGTGATAGGTAAAAACAGAAATATAGTAGTTTGTGAGAGGTAAATCCTGGGACCCCTGCAAATTTTAAAACTATAAATACTAACATAGCATGTAACTTTACCTATAAAATATCATAAAGTAAAATTGAAAAACAGTTGATCCCGTCACATTGTTATTAAAAGCTATTGCAGATGTGAAGAATGAGGAACAATAGCTAATATAATAATAGCTAACATTTGTTATTGAGTACTGTGTGCTGGGTAGTATTCTGAGTCCTTACCATGTAGTTAATTTTTATAATTTATCATTCCTAGTTTTGCAGATGAGGAAACCAAGGTACAAATGAGTTAATAAATGTGACCAAGAGCAACTGCTTTTTTTTTTTTTTTTTTTTTTTTTTTCTTTTTTTGAGGAGAGTCTGTGTTGCCCAGACTGGAGTGCAGTGGCAAGATCTTGGTTCACTGCAACCTCCACCTCCCGAGTTCAAGTGATTCTCCTGCCTCAGCCTCCCTAGTAGCTGGGATTACAGGCACACGCCACCACACCCAGCTAATGTTTTTTTTTAATTTTTAGTAGAGACAGGGTTTCGCCATGTTGGCCAGGCTTAATCTCAAACTCCTGACCTCAAATGATCCGCCCGCCTTGGCCTTGGGATTACAGGCATGAGCCACCACGCCTGGCTGAGCAACTGCTCTTGAGAATAGAGCCACAGTCTTAACCCTCAAGCTTGGCTGCTGCCTTTTGTGGCATATGTGCCAGCGGTTGGCTGAGCTTGCTTTATCCTTTTGCGGCAATACTCACCATTCAAAATTATGCTTCAGCAAAGTGAAATATTGGCAGTGTCATGGATGTTCAGGTCAGAGTTGCAACTGCTGAATCCATGAAGGCCAAGAGTCTACTGTGTTCTAAGTCTTCCATGCAGTACAGGTATTGGTCCACTTCCTCTTGGCTTCTGACAGGAAGAGCTCTCATTGTTTTTCTGCCTTGTACATATTCCCTTTAGGAGACTGGGAGTATGTACTTGCCCTCAGCCTGTTACCTGCTACTTTTTCACTGTTGAAATTCTCGTGCTTCAGAGTTCAGCCTAAAGCCTCCCTCTTTTGCCAGTACGTTTTTCTGAGGTCCCACATGGCACATTTTGTTTTATGGTATATCAAGATCAGGTTTATTGTTTACCTTTGTACCTCCCCTAGATTAGGAATATGTTGAGGGTAAATCCTGTCCCATTGTATTCATCTTTATGTCACCCAGACTACCTCTTGCCACTGGTAGGCAAAAATAAGTTGACACTGTTGTGTGGCTGGTTTAAGATATGATTTGGGCCTGGTGCAGTGGCTCATGACTGTAATCCCAACATTTTGGGAGGCCAAGGTGGGCAGATTGCCTGAGGTCAGGAGTTCGAGACCAGCCTGGCCAACATGGCAAAACCCCATCTCTAGAAAAAATACAAAAATTAGCTGGGTGTGGTGGCATGCACCTATAATCCCAGCTACCTGGGGGACTGAGAGAGGAGACTTGCTTGAACCCAGGAGACGGAAGTGAGCCGAGATTGCTCCACCACTCTCCAGCCTGGGTAACAGAATGAGACTCCATCTCAAAAAAAAAAGGATATGATTTGAGTGTACTCACTAGATACTGTTCTGCCTACCCTATCCTGCCTCTTCCCCCTAAGATGTCCAACATGAGTCCAGCACAGTGGCTTATGCCTGTAATCCTAACACTTTGGGAGGCTAAGGTGGGAGGATCACTTGAGACCAAGAGTTTAAGACCAGCCTGGGCAACATAGCAAAGCCCCATCTCTACCAAAAAAAAATGTTTTTTTAATTGACTGGGTGTGGTGGTGTACCTGTAGTCCCATCTTCTCGAGACTGTTGCAGGAAGATTGCTTGAGCCCGTGAGTTTGAGGCTGCAGTGAGCTATAATCATGCCTCTGCACTCCAGCCTGAGTGACAGAACAAGACCCCATCTCAAAACATAAAATGTGGCCAAGGGCGGTGGTTCACACCTGTAATCCCAGCACTTTGGGAGACTGAGGTGGGCAGATCACCTGAGGTCAGGAGTTCCAGACCAGCCTGGCCAACATGGAGAAACCCCGTCTCTACTAAAAATGCAAAATGCTGGCACACATGTATAGTCCCAGCTACTCAGGAGGCTGAGCCAGGATAATCGCTTGAGCCCGGGAGGCAGAGGTTGCGGTGAGCTGAGATTGCGCTATTGCCCGCCAGCCTGGGCAACAGGAGCGAAACTCTGTCTCAAAAAAAAAAAAAAAAAAAGAAGTTAAAAAGATGTCCAACATGCCCAAGCTCTTATTCCATTTCCCCAGGAGCTCCATTTGATTGTCAAAAAATCTGTCCTACAAGAAGCTATTCTTCTACCTTTTATAGTTCATCACAAGACCTACAAGCAGTTCCAAAGTTCTGTCTCCATTAGTCATTTCTCAAACCTTTTCGCAATACCATCTCATTTTGTCAGTGACCTGAACAGCAGCACCAGCTTGTCTACACCCTAAAGCTGGGGTTTCCTCTTGAAGGTCTGTTCTGGCAGCAGCAGGTCGTTCTTCCTTACCCTGTCCCCCACTCTGACATACTCATTTTGGTGAATTCTCAGGGCAACACATGTATTCAGCAGGAACTCTGGAGTTAGACAAACCTGGGTTTGGATTCTAAAAGTGATATTGGTTTGCTATATGGCCTTGGTTTCCATCTCTCTGAAGCAAAGATAATGAGATTTGTTTTGAAATTCAATGTTCGAATATATTTAAAGTACTTGGCACATGGCAGGTGAGTGGTGTGGTAGTTATTACTTTCTTAATTGAATTTTGCATGCTTTTTCTTTTTAGAGAGCCCGAGCCCAGCACATTGTACCCTGTACTATATCTCAGCTGCTTTCTGCCACTTTGGTTGATGAAGTGTTCAGAATTGGGAATGTTGAGATTTCACAGGTATGTCAAATAATTTGTGAAGGAATCACTTACTCATAATAAAGAATGAAATAAGACTACATTTAAAAATACAAAAATATAGCCTTGGTTTCAGGGGAAACAGCCTTTTTTTTTTTCTTTCTTCTAACCTAGGTCACTATTGTGGGGATCATCAGACATGCAGAGAAGGCTCCAACCAACATTGTTTACAAAATAGATGACATGACAGCTGCACCCATGGATGTTCGCCAGTGGGTTGACACAGATGTAAGTGGCTGGTTTTGAATCATGATGGGGTTACTTTGGAACTGTGGAGATGTTGAACTTTTTTAGTCTTTTTAAAGTTTTTTCTTATAAAAATAATACAAAAAGACATCAAAGACAGATACCCTAAAGTGAAAGGTTAATAGATTTGATTATATACCTTCCCGATATACCAAAAATAGAATTAAAAGTCAAATGACAGGAGACAGTAGAATGTTAAGTTCCAGTAGAACAAAGGTTTTTTGTTGTTGTTGTTGTTGTTGTTGTTTTGAGACAGTCTCACTTTGTCGCCCAGGTAATACAGTGGTGGGATCTCGGCTCACTACAACCTCCACCTCCCGGGCTCAAGCGATTCTCTGCCTCAGCTTCCCAAGTAGCTGGGATTACAGGCACCCGCCACCATGCCTGGCTAATTTTTGTATTTTTAGTAGAGACAGGGTGTCACCATCTTGGTCAGGCTGGTCTTGAACTCCTGACCTTGTGATCCACCCGCCTTGGACTCCCAAAGCTCTGGGATTACAGGCTTGAGCCACCGCGCCCGGCCCCTGCTTTTTTTGTTGTTGTTGAGACAAAATCTTGCGCTGTTGCCCAGGCTGGAGTGCAGTGGCACAATCTAAGCTCACTGCAACCTCTGCACCCCAAGTTCAAGCAATTCTCCTGCCTTAGCCTCCCAAGTAGCTGGGATTACAGGCGCCTGCCACCACATCTGACTAATTTTTTGTGTTTTTAGTAGAGATGGGGTTTTGCCATGTTGGCCAGGCTAGTTTCAAACTCCTGACCTCAGGTGATCCACCTGCCTCGACCTCCCAAAGTGAGGTCTTTATTATCCAAATTTTGTGTAATGAATGTATTTCAGAAACAAAATACAAAACACCAAGAGGCCTTCTGCACAATTAAAAATATAAAAGGATAAAAAGTATATACTGTATTCCAATCTATTTTATCCATGTTTATAAAGACACTTATATACACATGCTGCTATGTAAAAATTGGGTCAGATCCTGCATACCATATTGTAATATGCTTTTCTCAACAATTTATGGCAAATACTTCTTTGTGACAATATACGCTTTTCTATATCATTTGTAGTATGTTATAAATATGGTTTACTTAATAATCCTTTAGTGCTAGTATTTTGAGATTGCTTTATTTTTATTTATTTATTTTGAGACAGAGTGTTGCTCTGTTGCCCAGACTAGAGTGCAATGGCGCAATCTCGGCTCACTGCAACCTCTGCCTCCCAGGTTCAAGCAATTCTCCTGCCTCAGCCTCCCGAGTAGCTGGGATTACAGGCGTGTACCACCACGCCCGGCTAATTTTGTATTTTTAGTAGAGACGGGGTTTCTCCATGTTGAGGCTGATCTCTAACTCCTAAGCTCAGGTGATCCTCCTGCCTTGGCCTCCCAAAGTGCTGAGATTACAGGCGTGAGCCACCACACCTGGCCTAACAATGAGTTTTTGTCTTAAATTTTTGCCAGTATGATAGTCGTTTTAAAAAATAGTCTTTTTGACCAGGTGTGGTGGCTCATACCTGTAATCCCGGGACTTTGGGGAGGCCAAGACGAGTGGATCACCTGAGGTCAGGAGTTTGAGACCAGCCTGGCCAACATGGTGAAACCCCATCTCTACTAAAAATTTAAAAATTAGCCTGGCACGGTGGTGCGTGCCTGTAACCCCAGCTACTCGGGAGGCTGAGGCGGGAGAATCGCTTGAACCCGTGAGGCAGAGGTTGCAATGAGCTGAAATCATGCCACTGCACTCCAGGCTGGGTGACAGAGCAAGACACTTTGTCTCAAAAAAAAAAAAATCAGCTAATGTATTTTTCTTACAAATAATGTGTGCATATTCTAGGAAACTGATAAAGAAATATTAAAATAGTTTGTAATTATCCTAGTCAACCATTAAACAGTTTAGTGTGTATTGTCCCAAATGGGAAATCAGCTTTTTTCCATGTATCATGACTTGTTTTTCCAGACAGTAAACAGAATTCTGTGTTATCATTTGCAACAGTGTGGAGTATCCTATTATATAGAAATGTGTACTTTATGTTGGATATTTAGGTTGTTTTAAAATTTTTAATATTCTGTACTATGATAAATGTAAATCTTAATGCATGGTCTTACTTCCTTCCTTAAATTCCCAGAAGTAGAATTGCTTTGCCAATAAGTATATCCACCAGAAAATTGTGTGCCTGTGGGGCGTGGTGGCGGGTGCCTGTAATCCTAGCTACAGGGGAAGCTGAGGCAGGAGAATCACTGAAACCCTCCCTTGGGAGGTGGAGGTTGCAGCGAGCCAAGATCATGCCACTGCACTCCAGTCTGGGCAACAGAGCAAGACTCCCTCCCAAAAAAAAAAAAAGAAAATTGTGTGCCTAAGAGCTTGAATGAGAGTATCATAATTGTTTGCTTTTTTATGATGTGCTACAGAACTTTGGAACCGAGAATTACCTTTAGAGATATTTTTATTCTAATTCCTGGTTTTATAAAAAAGTAAATTGTAAAAGGCAGGGCAAACTCCTTAATGCCATTTTAGGATCCTTTAACTCTTCTACTTTATAACTTTTTCTTTCTATACATAATATAGAAATGTTAAAGAGGCTTTCACCAGCATCACTAAAACCTTAATGGCATGTTTGTATTTTATGTTAGGATGCCAGCAGTGAAAACACTGTGGTTCCTCCAGAAACATATGTGAAAGTGGCAGGCCACCTGAGATCTTTTCAGGTAAAGTCAGAATAAAAGCAGTTAAAGTGTTTTTGCATGAAGCAGTTTCTAGATTCATGTCATGGCTTTTGGATAGTTAAAATACTTACGTCCCCCTGTTTAATGGGAAGTTTTTCTTACTCTCTTCTTCAAAAGGAAATAACTCTTCTTTCTTTCTATTTTTTTTTTTTTAACCTTAACATGAAACTGACAGAACAGTAAAGAAAGAACAGAATCTCCTTCTACAATTGCCATCTGTGGCGTTCATTAGTTGGAGAAAGGAGAACACTAGATTCGGAGTCAGGAGTCTAGATTTTGCTCCGTTATGCAACCGTGGGGAAATTATTAATGTCACTTAGCTATTAATTTTAGTGTTTTTCTCCTCATGTTTGACCATATTTGAATTACCTCTGAGAGTATATAACATTTTTCTCATATTGGCAAAATATTAATACTATAACCAAGAAAAGTGCCACAATGTTGACCTGAAATTAATGTATGTTCATATTTTATTCACCTTTTTTTCTTCATTTTAATAGAACAAAAAGAGCCTGGTAGCCTTTAAGATCATGCCCCTGGAGGATATGAATGAGTTCACCACACATATTCTGGAAGTGATCAATGCACACATGGTACTAAGCAAAGCCAGCAGCCAGGTGAGTAGCCTCACTTTCCTAGCTTTTTCTCTTCCCTGGAAGAACACAGGTTACTTTTGTGTTCCAGCTTTGATTTCCTTGACATTTTGAAGGTCAAGCCAGAGAAAGACATCACTAAGTCCTCAGAACACTTTCTCCATGAGCTTTGTCACTGTATTTTATTCTAGATGAAGCACTGATGTTTCTCTCAGAATTAAGAGTTCCTCTGACTCCACTGGCCTGGACAGCTGAGGCCTGTGACAACCCTTAGGTGTAGACATGTAATTATAGGCTGAGCTCTTAGCTCCAAGGATTGTCAGTGCATATTCAGAAAGTAGCTCCCTTCAGGACAGCATTTTGCTGTCTTCCTTCCAACTTACTGGCTAAGTAGGAAAAATTATGTACTATTATTTTTTCCCTGAGATTACATTTATTGGTTCGTATTGAAATTTCTCCATAGTATTTTCCATTGTGTGAATTAACTTTGGCAAGTCCATCTAGGACCACGCAAAAGGTTTGTTGACTCTAGTATTAGAAAGCCCTCAGGGCTGGGTGTGATGGTTCATGGCCTGAAATCCCAGCACTTTGGGAGGCTGGTATGGGGGCATCACTTGAGCCCAGTTCGAGACACTACCCTGGATAACATAGGGAGACCCTGTCTCTACAAAAAAAATTAAAGAATTCGCCGGGCGCGGTGGCTCAAGCCTGTAATCCCAGCACTTTGGGAGGCCGAGACGGGCGGATCACGAGGTCAGGAGATCGAGACCATCCTGG
>NW_012117376.1:13133953-13141178 GCF_000951035.1 Colobus angolensis palliatus
GATAATTTTTGTATTTTTAGTAGAGACAGGGTTTCACCGTGTTAGCCAGGATGGTCTCGATCTCCTGACCTCATGATCTGCCCACCTTGGCCTCCCAAAGTGCTGGGATTACAGGCGTGAGCCGCTGTGCCTGACCAGTTTTTTTTTTTAATATAAAAATCAGATGACAACTTAGCAGTTAGCAACTGCTTGTTAATTTAGTGCTTGTTGGATACCTGCTGTATCAACCTGTAGGTCAGGTACTAGGAATATGAAGCACAATAAGAGATTGGCGTCACGGGACCGGCTGGTTCAGCATTCCCAGCAGCACAGAGTAGTTGCTTGGCGGTGCTGGATTCCCTGCCATCTCGCCATTTCCACAGTCTCACAGGAGTTGTGTGATTTCTGACCGCTGCTAGGACCTGTGGGATGAGCACAGCCAGGAGAGCTACCCACTTCTCAGAATGAAACTCCAGCCTTTGTAGAGCTTCTGCTCTGCTCAGGCAGGACAAACTTGCATCTTGGGCATTTGTGATCCACCTGATAGGTCAAATGTCAAGTGTTCTCTTGGCCCATTGTTGAGATAGCCGTGTGACCCAGGTTCTTAGAAACCGCCAGTGTCATGGCCTAGCAATGGGGCCAGCCTGCTCATGGAAGAATCCCTACATATACAGGTGGGAAATGAGGCTCTTTGGAGAATCGTACTACTTTATTGGGCTTAACTAGAGGAAAGCCACTAAGAATTAGTGTCTGGTGTGGATTAATAGATTTGATTGTAAAAATGCAGTTGGCAGAAGTCCAACCCATTGATAAGTTTTTGAGCATCCATCTCCAGGTTATAGTCATTTGTTTAGCAATTATGTCTACTACTGTATTGGTATGATTCAAAGAAATGAGAAAGAATATTAAAAATCAATATGGGGTAGGGCACAGTGGCTCACACCTATAATCCCAGTACTTTGAGGGGCCAAAGTAGCAGGATCACTTGAGGCCAAGAGTTTGAGACCAGCCTGGGCAACATAACAAGACACGCCATCTCTAAATAATAAATGTGAAAGGAGTTCGAGACTAGCCTGACCAATATAGAGAAACTCCATGTCTACTAAAAATACAAAATGAGCGAGGCGTGGTGGTGCATGCCTGTAATCCCAGCTACTTGGGAGGCTGAGGCAGGAGAATCACTTAAACCTGGGAGGCGGATGTTGCAGTGAGTTGAGATTGTGCCATTGCACCCCAGCCTGGGCTCAAAACTCAGTCTCAAAAGAAAAAAAAAGGGCCAGGTGCAGTGGCTCACGCCTGTAATCCCAGCACTTTGGGAGGCCGAGGCAGGTGGATCACGAGGTCAGGAGATCAAGACCATCCTGGCTAACACGGGGAAACCCCGTCTCTACTAAAAAATACAAAAAACTAGCCGGGCGAGGTGGTGGGCGCCTGTAGTCCCAGCTACTCGGGAGGCTGAGGGAGAATGGCGTGAACCTGGGAGGCGGAGCTTGCAGTGAGCGGAGATCCAGCCACTGCACTCCAGCCTGGGTGACAGAGCAAGACTCTGTCTCAAGAAAAAAAAAAAAAAAAGAATTCGATGGGCTACTTGGGAGGCTGAGTTTGGGAGATCACTTAAGCCCAGGAGGTCAAGGCTGCATTGAGCTGTGATTGTGCTACTCACTGCAGCCTAGGCAACAGAGCAACTTTGTCTCAAAAAATAAATACAGAAAAAGAAAAATATTTATTGCGCCTACTTTGATTTGATAGTCCCAATCATTCTAGTCCCCATTCGAGTATAGCAGTGAACACGATATACTTACATTCTTGGGAGAAACAAGCAATAAACAAAAAATATATATAATTTTAGGTAGCTATATAGGTGCTCTGAAGTAAATAAAGCAAAATAGGAGAAGAGGGTGATGGAGGGAACCAAGAATGGTACCATTTTAGATGGGGAAGAACATTCCAAACCAGGGGGACTAGGAAGTGCAAGAAGCAGGAGTGTGGAGTAAGCGTGACATCTCTGAAAGCAGTAAGGCCAGAGTCTGGAGTGAAGCAAATGATGGGAGAGGGAGAGGGTTGTAGGCAAGGAGGCAGGGCCCAGATTTTGTGGGGCTTTGGAGGCCATGATAAGGATTGCCTTTATTCAAATTTTTGAAATTTTGTTTATTTGGGGTTTTTTTTGGTTTCTGTTTTTGTTTTTTTGAGATGGAGTCTCGCTCTGTCGCCCAGGCTGGAGTGCAGTGGCGCGATCTCAGCTCACTGCAAGCTCCGCCTCCCAGGTTCACGCCATTCTCCTGCCTCAACCTCCCGAGTAGCTGGGACCACAGGCATCCACCACCATGCTTGGCTAATTTTTGTATTTTTAGTAGAGAAGGGGTTTCACCGTGTTAGCCAGGATGATCTCAATCTTCTGACCTTGTGATCTGCCCGCCTCAGCCTCCCAAAGTGCTGGGATTACAGGCATGAGCCACTGTGCCCAGCCCTATTTTTTTTTTTTTTGAGACAGAGTTTCATTCTGTCACCCAGGCTGGAGTGCAATGATGTGATCTCAGCTAACTGCTGCCTCCACTTCTCGGGTTCAAGCTATTGTCCTGTCTCAGCTTCCCCAGTATCTGGGATTACAGGTGTGCACTACCACACCGAGCTAATTTTTGTATTTTTAGTAGAGACAGGGTTTCACCATGTTGGCATCCAGTTAGCAATCCGGCTGGCAGTGAGGATTTGTGGCCTAGGAGGCGGTCTGGGATGAAATCCTGGGGACTCTGTCAGCCTTTTGGGAGACAGAAGAGGCTAATGAGGGATACTGAGAAGGTTCAGTTTGAGAGTCAGATGGAGAACCAGAAGAATGTGGTGTCAAGAAGCCCAGGGAGGAACACATTTCAAGAGGAGTGTGGTCAGCAGTGTCTGCTTCTGAGAGGTCAAGTATTAGGAGGACTGAAAGAGACTTTTTGATAATTGGTTGAAAAGTCTTTGGTGACTTTGGTGAAAACAGTTTCAGAGGTGTACTTGGGGAGAACCCAAATATGGTGGGTTGAGGAGTGACTGGGGAGAAAGGAAATGAAAATAGTGATTGCAGAGCATTTTAAGAATTTGTTTTAAAAAAAGGAAAGAGAGAGGACGATAGGGACTGTGTCTCCTTTTCTCTGCCTGTGGTACTTCATGCCTATAGACACTCAGTGAATGCTTGAGTGATTGGGCCACACGGATACCAAAATAGCAGACTCTGGGTAATTTTCTTCTCACTACGACTCTTCTCTGGTTCCTCTCACATCAGAAACAAAAGGAGCCAAGAAGATCTGTCTCTTTTTGATATTTATGTGCTTCGGGGAGTTACTTTATCTTCCTATGAAATACTCATTAGATAATAGCTGTCCATTCCAACGTAAGCAGTGTTACTGGGAAACTGTTTATCAGTTGTTTTTTGTAAGCTGCTTAACGAGCTATTTGAAGTTGTAAAGACTGTTTAACTTGATGGATTTTCTAATATTGTTAACTTATTTCTTAATTCAGCCCTCAGCAGGGAGAGCACCTATCAGCAATCCAGGAATGAGTGAAGCAGGGAACTTCGGTGGGAATAGCTTCATGCCAGCAAATGGCCTCACTGTGGCCCAAAACCAGGTAAACTCCACCAGAGTGGCTTCAGAAATACAAAACACAGACAGTCTTAAATTTTGTTATTTCCCTGATGAGCTAAGATTGTTTGAATACCTGGTTTATTTCTTTCCTATAAAGGGACTCAGGTTTGCAAAGGGGAGGCTGATCCAAAATAATTGTGAAAATCTTTCTGATTTGAATCTTCAGGTATTGAATTTGATTAAGGCTTGTCCAAGACCTGAAGGGTTGAACTTTCAGGATCTCAAGAACCAGCTGAAACACATGTCTGTATCTTCAATCAAGTAAGTATTTGATTTTCATGAGCTCAGGCTCTAGAATTGTACCTGTTTCACCTCACAAGGGTTTCCTGATAGTGAGAAGTGAGTTTTAAAATTAAAACTTGGCAGCCAGGCATGGTGGCTCACGCCTGTAATCTCAGCACTTTGGGAGGCCGAGGCGGGTGGATCACCTGAAGTGAGCAGTTCAAGACCAGCCTGGCCAACATGGTGAAAACCCCGTCTCTACTAAAAATACAAAAATTAGCCGGGCGTGGTGGCGCTCAACGATCACACCGCTGCGCTCCAGCCTGGGTGACAGAGCGAGATTCCATCTCAAAAAAAAGTAAAAGTTCGCCAGGCACTAGCTCATGCCTGTAGTTCTAGCACGTTGGGAGGCTGAGGTGGGCAGATTGCTTAAACTCAGGAGTTCAAGACCAGCCTGGGCAACGTGGCAAAACCTTGTCTCTACAAAAACAATAAAAACAAATTAGCCGGGCACAGTGGCGCATGCCTGTAGTCCCTGCTACCCAGGAGGCTGAAGTGGGAGGATCACTTGAGCCCAGAAAGTCGAGGCTGCAGTGAGCCATCACTGTGCCACTGCACTCCATCCTGGATGACAGAGTGAGACTGTCACACAAAAACAACTTAACTGCAACCCTGGTGGCAGAATGGAAATTGTTCAGCTATGGAAAAACAGGAAAAAGACTATGCGCCAAAATGGTGCTACCCATCACATCACTTATTCAGCAAATTTTTTCATTCAGCAGACACTAAGGACCATTATATGTAAGGGATATATAATAATTCTGAGCAAAAAGTTGACCTGATTTCCTTATGGGATTTAGACTGGAGGAGAGAAGTCCTTAGCTCCTGGTCCTCAGGTGTACAGTCCTGTTGCTGTTACTGTCCCCATTGTGGACATGAGTGTATTAGGCTATCTGGACCTTATTAAACAACCAGTCCTTCCTACACCCTTATCCTGATTCCATCTTAGACAAGCAGCCTCCTGATTCCAGTGTAGTAAACCAGTCAAACACACTGACTTATGGTGCTTGTGATAGTTATTTTTTACTGTAAATCAATTGACCTGCCAGGCCTAGATAGAAAAGGAATACTCAGGACTAATTCCATTTCCTGTCCTGTAAAATAAGGATAATTCCTATCTCAGAGTTACTGTGCTGATGAGGTAGAGAACTGCTGTCACTTAGGTGCTCTGTAGATTGTGGCTATTAAATACGTTACTGACACTAACCCTGAGGACCTTGAAGGGTTGGAAGGTTTCAGTGTTTCCTTTGCTTCCCACAACTTTACTTCCCAGAGAGGGACCAAAGGGATTTCAGTGTGTGGCTGGAAAAGGGGGACTTTTAAAGACAGCTCTTTTTACTAGGAGAGTTTGTGTGCAAGTGTGACTACAGCTTTAGATCCTTGTTTTCCTGCTTAGACTGTATTTAAGTGAGGCCCTGTTGTCTTTCCTTTCACAATTTGGGAGAGGGATCCAAGATAGCCCTAATAGCCAGTGTCTCCTCTCCATGAATAAGCTCTGTTTTGCTATTTTACTGGCATTTCTCCCTGTGAGAGCTTTCTATGTGCAAAATACTTGTGAATTCTCAGCTAAGGTAGAAAGTTGGGAGATAAGCAAAGTTTGCATATTTGGCCATATCCAAAAGGCAATTTCCTTCTGAATTGGCCTGAAAATGACTTCTTTTATTTTTTTCTTTCTTTCTAGGCAAGCTGTGGATTTTCTGAGCAATGAAGGGCACATCTATTCTACTGTGGATGATGACCATTTTAAATCCACAGATGCAGAATAACTGGATCTGTTTGGGTACCTGAGAGATTTTACGGCTGGACCTAGTTTCATAATCTGTTGTCTCCGGCTCTGCATATGTTTGGCCACGTGGCTTCTAGGAAGTAGGTTTCATCTATCAAAGGTCTCCTCTGACATCCTTTTGAAACTTACTGCTCTTCTGTTCTGTTTTGTTTTGTTTGAAGCTCAGAGGGAGATGGGCAATTGACAGGGATGCAATCCAGGGTGGGATTTCTTGAGGAAGTTACAAATAAGCTTGTTACCACATCAAAATAGATGGAATTGGAAGGATGCTACCAGGAGAGCACTTACATAGTGCTCGGGAGTTTCTCTTCTTAAAAGTTTGCTGCTGAAAGATGAGCAGGACCAGGGCCTTGTAGGCAGAGCCCTAGCCGAGAAACCAGCTGGTCTCTGCCTGTTTTTGTTTCCCACTTTGGTTGTGTGGCATTACTTTCAGAATTGCACTTTCCTGCTTGTCATGACTGCTTGACACACTTGTCATGACGTGTGTTTCTGTGAACATGAAGTTCTGCGGTGGTGGCCTCCAGGGGCAGAGGAAAGGAAGAAGTGTTACTGCGTTTTGTACAAAATAAGTACATTCATATGTTTAATAAAACAGTTCTATTGTAGTAACTTGTAAAAATGTTCTCATTTTTTCTTTCTGAGCAGTGTAATGACTACTTTATCATCTGAGGCAGTGTAACATAGTGAAACTTGGATTTGAATTCTGGCCTTCCCACTTTGTAGTTAGAATCTTGAGCAGGCTGTGTCAGCTCTGAGAACCTCATTTCCTCGTTTACAAAAAGAAAACAACGTCATTTCCCCGGGTTTGTTACGAAGATTGAATAAAACGCATAGTCTGTAAAGCATCTACATCTAGCATTGCCACCTAAAGGGATTATAGAACGGACCTTGCTGTCAGCGCTTTGGCAGTGTGTGATCATGTAACTGGATCAAATAGCTGCCCATTTGGCCTCAAGACGAGACTTTCCAAAAGCCTATGGCCATTTTTTGGCCAGCTTGGTTGGCTGTTTCTTATAGAAAAAGAAACTAGTTCAAAGATGTTTTTGACAACTCCTGAAAGTAATCTACATCTTGAATAAAAGAACCAATTTTGAGATAAAGTTAGTGAGGTGTAACATCCAAATAATTCTCTGCTTTAGGCTGGGCGCAGTGGCTCACACGTGTAATTCCAATACTTTGGGAGGCAGAGGCAGGAGGATCAAGAGATCGAGACCATTCTGGCCAACATGGTGAAACCCCATCTCTACTAAAAATACAAAAAAAAAAAAGAATTCTCTGCTTTAACTCTTTCTAAATGAGATCTAGCAGCTGTGTAGAAAAGGCCCCACCTTATTTTTTTTTTGAGACAGAGTCTCACTCTGTCACCCAGGCTGGAGTGCAGTGGCCGGATCTCAGCTCACTGCAAGTTCTGCCTCCCGTGTTCAAGTGATTCTCCTGCCTCAGTCTCCTGAGTAGCTGGGAATACAGGCACCCGCCACCACACCCGGATAATTTTTGTATTTTTAGTAGAGACAGGGTTTCACCGTGTTAGCCAGGATGGTCTCGATCTCCTGACCTC
>NW_012117376.1:13141228-13147796 GCF_000951035.1 Colobus angolensis palliatus
GCATAAACCCGGGAGGCGGAGCTTGCAGTGAGCCGAGATCACGCCACTGCACTCCAGCCTGGGCGACAGAGCTAGACTCCGTCTCCAAAAAAAAGGAAATGTGGCCTGTGGTCTCGTCTCACTGAACAGGCCTTGACTGCCTCTGAAAACTGAGTTAGTCTCTACATGGACAAAGGCTTGTATTATCTCCACTAAAGAAAAGGAGGCCCGTCAACTAGTCACTATACTCTTATCTCTGCAGTCTAGGGATATGGTATATTTTTAACACTGGGATGTATTCTATGCCTAGGAAACATTGTGGAGGGGTGGAAAGAGTATAGACTTTAGAAGCAGGACAGCTACACGATCTTGTTCGATAATGATACATGTTTGTTGAATGTTTACTATGTGCCAGGCACTGTACTAAATGCTTTACAAAGATGATCTCATTTGATCCTTAAAACAGTCAGTCTTCTGAGGTAGTAACTAGAGTTTCATTTGACATGTCAAAAAACTGAAACTTAGGTTAAAATAACTCAGCCCCGGCTGGTACGTAGCAAGCTGGAATCCCAACCCAGTCTCATACTTTCCAGGTCCTCACCCTTAACTACAACGGGTCAGCGTCCTAAGGTACTTGACCACGCAGCCTGTTCCCTCATCTTCAAAATCAGGCCATTCTAGAAAGTTGAGGATTTGGATATGATTGGTAAGTGCCTGGCACGCAGTCGGAACTTACTAAGTGATACCCTTCTCATTCGTATAGAAGCTCAGGTGTCATTTTTATTCTATAGTTTTAAACTGAAATAATCTTGGATAGTCACTTACAACTTGGACGACTGTAACCACCTGATGAAACCTGCCAGTTTTCTGTAGCCTCAGGTCTGCATCAAGTTCTTCTTAAATTGGCTCCTCTCATTTCACCGCCAGCTTTGGGGGCCCAGGGTCCTAAGATTGTGCTCTTGAAGCCAAGTTCTCACATTAATCTATATGACCCCTGTTTACCACGTGCAGATCTATCAGGCTAGATGCTACAGAGATGAGGAAGACAGTCCGGGCCTCCCGGGGGCTTAGAGCTTGGGGGTGAAAGTGGGGGTGGCAGATGTTAACAAAATCTCCCACGCAGTGTGATCAGGATGGAATCCCTTTCACTGAGAGGCATTGGCACGGAGCTGCTATCACCAAGGTTGATGGCCTCGGATTCCCCTCTGCACCCACCGGTGGGACAGCTGGGGTTGCAGGATTGAGAGGAACCCTGCCGGCTGCTCTGCATCCTAAGGCTCTGAGACTGAGGGAGTCACGTGGGAGAGGTTAGGTCCAAACCAGCCCGCCCTAAGTAGCAAGAATCTAGAACCTGAAGGAAGCTGGTGCAGTGTCCATCAAATCAGTTTCCACAAAGCTACTCCCCGTCTGCAGCTCAGTTTTTGTGAGACCTTGCCCGAGGTCTTTTAGAGGCTTAAAACAGTTGGCTGGCATTGGATTCCCTGAGAAGCAGCAGTTAGGAAGCATGGTTCCTCCGGCACTTAGATGGTTTTCTGAAAGTGCTCAAGTATTTCTTCATAATCATGTTCATCATCATCTGCAAAAGAGTCCGAGTCAATGAGGATCTTTAGCATTAGGCAAGTTCCTTCCCTTGTGTAGGGCAGTTTCCTCACCTGTTCAGGGTAAGAGTTGGCCTGAATGCTCTGCGGTCTTTGCTAGCCTAGAAACCACAATTTGTTCTGTCTCAACACTTTGCAACCCTTTCATTTTCCCGTATGCCACAGGGAGGGTAGTATGTTGGGGACTGAACTCATTTTCCTTGCCAAAGCCCTAGAGCCCATGGGAAAGACAGTAGGAACCTTTCTACCCGAGACCACCCCATAGAGTGTCCATCAAACTGGGACCATAGAAGGGTCTGTCCCTGGGCAGGTCCATCAGAGGTAAAGGAAGCAGCAAGGTAGGGAGGGGAAACACAAGGACAAGGGTGAGCAGCGCCCACAGGGACTCACCTGGATCCTGCCTTTGGGGCTTAGCGGGCCTGTGGCCCTTCCTGTGGGCAGGAATCTTGCTGTACATACTGGAGCCATCCTTGGTGAACTCTGGCAAGGTCTTCGCCTTGGGTTTGGGCAGCAGAGCGTGTTGCTGCAATCCTAAGACTTGAGAAGACTTTGGGGGAAAAAGCAGAAATCAGCAGGGTCTCAAGAAATGGGGAAGCAGAGTCCATGAAAAACGGTCATTTACGTTAAGTGTCACTTCCTCTGCTGCTCTCTCTACTTCCTTTTCAGGCCATGACCTCTCGAGAGCCCTGGTGTTTTTGCTACACGCATATGAAATATTCTCTGGCAAGGGAGAAAGGGATCGGGGTAGAAAATGAGGATAGGGTTGGGGGCTGGGATTCCCCACTTAGGAATTCGGTCACTGTCCTTTAATTCTCTTGCTGAAGGGGAAGAAAGCAAAGTGGGGATACCTTAAGAAAGCAGCCGCAAAGCCTCATGATGGTGCCTGAGCTGAGGAGGCCCAGAAGGAAGAGGACTTCTACTGCGCTCCCCCATGTGCCAGATGCTGCATGACGTCTGCCCTTTCATCCTCAAGTCACCCTCTGAATGGTTTCAATTCCCAGTTTATGTAGGAGAGAAAGTGTGCCTTGTCAAAGGCCACATGGGGACCACAGCAGGGCCAAGGTTTGGACTCAGGGCCACGCCTGTGACCTGTAAAGGCAGCGGTCTTGGCGCCACACCATGCTTTACAGAGCGTGTGGCACAGCTCCCTGATCAGCACCAAGATTTGGACACACAGAGGGGAAAAGCTGTTCCAGGGTGACAGCAGTGACCGGGCCCAGAGTCCTCCATCAGGAGCTAAGATGTGGGCTGAGGTCTGTCGGGTTTGGAAAGTACCCTTTTCAGCACTGGCACAAGGCCTGCGTTTCGGATGTCTCAGTCCAGCCATTGTCAGAAAACGACTTCCCATGCTCACCCCACAGATAAAAGCCTCTTCTGGGGCTGAGACCACTCAGGAGTCATCTTGTAACTTCCACTGCCACCTGCTGCCTACCACACATGACTAAATACAGTCACCCAAGATCCCAAAACAAGAGCTGGTGCTAGTAAAGGACGTTTGATCTGTCTCATCCCCTCCCGTTCTCAGCAGACCGCAGGAGTTAGAAGCTCAGGCTGTGTGGTCAGACCCAACTGCAAGCCCTGGCCCTGCCACTTGCTGGCTGTGTGATTTCAGGTAAACTACTTTACCTCTCTGTGCCTCTCACCTTCTCAACTGTGAGGCAAGACACCGGTGTGTAACTCAGAAGCACTGTGAGAATTGGTTGGAACAAAGCGTATCAGGGGCCTGCCACAGAGTAAGCAAGTCACAGAAAGCAGCTCGCACAGCAGCAGCTGCAGAGGGTATCTATCACAGGTCTACTGGTGAGAAAAAGGACGCTCGGAGGAGTACCCAGCACAGGCACAGAGTAAGTGAACCGGAATATAAACTTAGTCTTTCTGACCCCATGCCTGGCTCTTTCCCGCTCATCTGTGATTCTCTTTGGCCCCATTTAGCAGGTACTCTCTGGCCTTGGAGCAGGTAAGGTCCCTGCCCCCACAGAACTCTTTCCAGTCAGAGACTCAGGTAGGACTCACTAAAAATGTGTCCTGAGCTACATACAGCGTGCAGTGGGAGTACAGAAGAGAAGGCAGGACCACCGCTGCTGAGTGGGAAATCGAGTCCTGCCTTGCCTGTGAGCCTGAAGGAGGAAGAACACTGCTGGCAGAAGGCCCAGGTGTGGGGCTGTGAAGCAGGAGTCCCAGCGCCATGAGGGAGCTGCGGGCAGTTCTCTCGCTGGAGCGTGGACAGCAGAGCGAGTGGAGGAAGATGGGTCAGGGGCGATGCGACAAGTCAGCTTATAACGGACCCTGGATGCCATGTTAAGGGGTTTGCATCATCCCACGATGATGGGCAGCCACAGAAGGTTCCAGAAGATGGAGCTGTGGCCCATCAGTGACTAAGAAAGGAGTTAGGAGGCCTTTCTGACAGCTTTAAGAGGCTGCTGAAGCAGTTTAGGAGAAAAATGAGGAGGCTCGAACTAGGAAGTGAAGGCAGCAGTAGTGGAGAGAGGAAAGCACCATGAACTTGGAATTGGACGGTCCGTGGCCAAGTTCAGTCCTCCCACTTATTAACAGGGACCCTGGTCGAGTCTCAGGGTCTCCGAGTCCTCGTTTTCTCAATCGTAAGATACTGATAATCACGCCAACCTCGGGATTAATTGTGAGGTGGAATGAGAATAATGGGTGCAAAGTGTGCAAGTTTATAAACTACAAGTTTACACATTTGCAAGAGAAACATGACAGATGTGACAAAGCAGTGATCCCAATAGGTGACCCATCCCTGCCCTCTGGGATTATACTGGTACCTTGACGCCTCCCTCCTGGGTGCTGTGTCTCCTCTGCTTGCTGAGGCCCTGACTTTTAGGGGGCCTGGGTGGGGGGGCTTGGATCTCACAGGCTGGTAACTTCCGAAGACGATAATAGAAGGTGTCTGTCAGCTCCTCCACTGTGGCTATGGGGAGAGACCCCCCTGGCCAGTCTGGCTGCCCCTTGGCCTCCACGACAGTCAGGTCCAGCCACCGGGGAGGGATCTCAAAGCACATCCCAGGCTCAGAGTCCAGGCTCACCACCAAGAATGGCTCTGTGATCTTCTCCTCCAGTCGCAGGCCCAGGAGGGAGGTCAGAGGGTCAGTGGGATGGCTACTGTCCTTGGCTACCACCTTGACCTCACAAGGCAGTGAGAACTGGGCAGTCAGATCCGCCAGGCTGTAGCGCCGACTGTCACTCATCTCCTCCACGAAGCTGCCAGGGAAGTGGAGGGGCAGCAGGACCCGCTCTGGGCTCTCTGCCTCCTCTTCACACTCTTCCTCCTCATCCTCCCCAGCCTGGTCACTCAGCCGCTGGCAAACCAAGACGTCCATGTCATTGCCCTGGGCCCCATGGGCCTGGCCAGGCCCCAGCACCTCCAGCCGGTCACCCACAGCCAGGGACGTGAACTCAGGATTCTCCTCCCTCTCACCCTCACAGTCCTTCGTGGCCACCACCCGGAGTGGCTGGCCTGGCTGGAAAGCACCTAGGAGGTCATAGGCCGTGGGGAACTCCCTTGGCCGCCGCCGCAGCTTGCCCTGGTAGGCCCCTGACACCAGGAAGTGCCTGGGCACCTTGCGGCCCTTGCTTGAGGCCAGGACCCGCCAAGGTGGTGAGGCTAGGCCATAGATGCAAAGCCTCTGGCCTTTCTGCAAGGAGCCCAGCCACGGGCTGAGGAAGTTGGGACGGCGCTCAGGAACCTCCAGGATCTCCGTGGACAGGGGGAAAGGGCCTTGCCGGGCCAGGACCTCGCTCAGCAGCAGCGGTTTGATGAAGTGGACGTGCTGGGAGGAGGCGGTGACGTCCTCCACGTCGACCTCCAGGGTGGAAGGGATCTTGACAATGGTCCTGCGCACTGTGGAGAGGGGCAGCTCGGTGGCACTGCATGCCACCCCGGGAGTGGCCTCCACCCCAGGCATAGAGCATCGGCTGTGCCAGCTGGCCTCCTTCCCACTGCCGTCTTTTCTTTTTTATTTATTTATTTATTTATTTTTTTGAGATGGAGTTTCGCTCAATATGGAGTTTCACTCTTGTCACACGGGCTGGAGTGCAATGGCACGATCTCGGCTCACTGCAACCTCCGCCTCCCAGATTCAAGCAATTCTCCCTCCTCAGCCTCCCGAGTAGCTGGGATTACAGGCGCCCGCCACCATGCCCAGCTAATTTTTTGTATTTTTAAAAGTAGAGATGGGGTTTCACCATGTTGGCCAGGATGATCTCAATCTCTTGACCTCATGATCTGCCTGCCTTGGCCTCCCAAAGTGCGGAGATTACAGGCGTGAGCCACTGCACCCAGCCTACTGAGCCCATTTTATAGGAACTGGTAGCCCTCTTTTACTCCTGCTTTTGTGGCTTTGTTACTCATCTTGCTTAATTTTGTGTCAAGAGTAAATGCAAATGTGGAAGTGAAAACTATTGGCATTTTGCGCATCACCCTAGCCCCTGGGGATTCTGTGCCAAGGAGGAACTTTCTGTCTGACTTTCTTGCCCGTTGCTTTTCCCTACAGTGCTCTCTTCCTCAGGGTCCTCCTTTGCAGCACAGGTTGACCTCTCTGGAGAAGGGCATGGGAGCTGATGAGCAGATGAGGATGGGGTGTCAGACCCTGGGGACTGGCCCAGCAGCCTGTAGGAGCCACTCAGTAGTCACCTGGAGAACTCCACGCTGGAGTATGGAGGCCCGGAGGCCTAGAAAGTGCAGTGAGTCCAGACAGCTCAGGGAGATGTTACGCAAAGGAAGGACACACCCAGGGGCAATTTCCTAGAAACCAGGAAGTGGGCACCTCACCCTCTTTAAGTTCCCATCTCAGCTGGAGTCTCCAGTCACCTCTTTGTCTCCTGTCTTTGCTGTCTGCGACTGCATCATCCATAAACCAAAGTCCCACCACTTAAAAGGAAATGTGGGCCGGGCGCGGTGGCTCAAGCCTGTAATCCCAGCACTTTGGGAGGCCGAGACGGGTGGATCACGAGGTCAGGAGATCGAGACCATC
>NW_012117376.1:13147846-13153471 GCF_000951035.1 Colobus angolensis palliatus
GAGGTTGCAGTGAGCCGAGATCAACCACTGTACTCCAGCCTGAGTGACAGAGCAAGATTCTGCTTCAGAAAAAAAAGAAAGAGATGAGGTCTCGCCCTGTTGCCCAGGCTGGAGTGCAGCAGTGTGATCGTAGCTCACCACAACCTTGAACTCTTGGGCTCAAGTGATCCTCTTGCCTCAGCCTCCCGAGTAGCTACTACTACAAGCACTATGCCTAGCTAATTTTTTAAAAAATTCTTTGTAGAGATGGGGATCTTGCTATGTTGCCTAGTCTGGTCTGGAACACCTGAGATCAAGCGATCCTCCAAAGTGCTGGTATTACATGCGTGAGCCACTGCGCCTGGCCCAGCAGAGATAATTTGAGCATCAATAAGAATAACTGGCCAGGCGCAGTGGCTCACACCTGTAATCCCAGCACTTTGGGAGGCCGAGGCGGGTGGATCACCTGAGGTCAGGAGGTGGAGACCAGCTAACACGGTGACACTCCGTTTCTACTAAAAATACAAAAAATTAGCTGGGTGTGGTGGCGCATGCCTGTCATCCCAGCTACTCGGGAGGCTGAGTCAGGAGAATCACTTGAACCGGGGAGGCGGAGGTTGCGGTGAGCCGAGATCACACCATTGCACTCCAGCCTGGGCAACAAGAATGAAACTCCATCTCAAAAAAAAAGAATAACTTCAGTGTAATACAGAGGAAGCAACCTGAAGTTCCCCCTGATCCTCAGGGATGGGGTGGGGGTGTCTTCCATCAGAGCAGCTCCCGGGGGCGCCCCTCTTTCTCTCCCCCAGCAGCCCCCATCCACCTGCCCAGGCAACTCACTGTGCATGATGGCTTGGATCTCATACTGGGGCCGCAGGATCAGGGAATGCCAGGGCAGGGTGGGGCAGGTGAGGACGAGGTCCTTCAAGGCTGGATCCTGCAGGACCTGGAGCAGAGTTCGAGGGGTACCGGGCTCCCATTTCCGGAAGGGCCCCTTCTGGGACAGGGGCAGGTGCAGGATGACCTGTTGACCCTCCACGCCCAGGACACAGCGGGCACAGCGCATCCCGAGGTGCATCACCACAGCCTCAAGCATGAGGAGCTGGTCCTCAGTCACCACCATGCCCTCGGTGACAATCCTGTGGGTCGACATGAAGCAAGTGGGCAGCTGCTTGGAGCTCTGAGTTGTGGCAGAGACCAGCTCCTCCAGGGTTTCGTAGCTCTGTGGGGTGTTGAGAGGAGTGAAGTAGCCTGTGGGGGACAGCAGGGAGCAGGTGGATCATTGTGGGGTGTCAGAGTGGGGCAAGGCCCTTGCCAAGTCCGGACCCCAGTCTGGCCCTGCAGATGACCCAGCCAGAATCCCCCGGGAACAGGTGTCAATGAGGGATTTGCATCTGGACATCTGGGCTGCAAGGCTGAGGGACACAGGGCAAGAAAGTGGCGATGCATGAAGGGACAGGGAGAGACAGGAAGTAGGGACCGAGAGAGACTTGTCACCAGAGACACAGAGAATGGAAGAGGGACACATTCCCTGACAGACACACTAGACTTCCACACTCTCCTAGCTCCTGACCCACCTGCCTCTAACTGCCATCTTAGCCTTTCCTCCAGAGGCCTCCCCATAGCTCTGATCTCATGCATCCAAAACCTACCGTCCCTCTCTCCCAAACTAACATCCCAGGAGCTGCTGGCCAGAGCCACCTCAGACCACCCACTTTACCCCTGCATCCTGGCTGCCACTACTGACTGCCCAACTGCCCCCTCACCCCCTTCCTCCAGCCCCCACCCATTCACCACCAGCTGGCCTAAATACCTCGATTCCAGACATGATACCTCTTTGGGGAAGCAGATTTTCCCTGCCCCAAACCCACAACCTGAAGCTAATCGAGGAAACACCGCACAAGCCAGGACTGAGGGATATTCTACACAAGCACTGGTCTAGATGCTTCAAAATGTCAACATCATGACAAAGGCAGAGGAACTGCTCCAGTCTGAAGGAGAATGAAGAAACAGGACAATTGAATATGATGTGTGATCTAGGACTAGACTCTGGATTGAAAAACTGCTATAAAGCATATTATGAAGATAGTTGCTGGAATTCAACTATAGACTGTGGATTAGGCAGTAGTACTGTACCAAAACTAAATTTCCTGAATTTGATCATTGAACCATGTGAATGAATGTCCTTGTTTTGGGGAGATACTATAATATTTAGGGGTAATATATAGATGTAAAAGAGATCATGTCTGCAATTTACTCTTAAACGATTCAGAAAAAACATATCCATATATACACATATAGTAATACATTCATATGTGTGGGTGTATGTGTGGAGGGAGAGAAACACACGTAACACATGTTTAACACTTGATGAAGAAAAAAGGAAACCTGAGACTGTTTGTGGCCAGGTACACTGGCTCACACCTATGATTCCAACACGTTGGGAGGCTGAGGCAGGAGAACTGCTTGAACCCAGGAGTTCCAGACCAGCTTGGGCAATATAATGAGACCTCATCTCTACAAACAATTTAAAAATTGGCTAGGCACGTTGGCTCACACCAGTAATCCCAGCACTTGGGAGGCTGAGGCGGGCAGATCGCTTGAGCTCAGGAGTTGGAGACCACCCTAGGGAATATGGTGAAACTGTCTCTACCAAAAATACGAAAAAAATGCCAGGTGCCGTGGCTCACACCTGTAATCCCAGCACCATTTTTTTTTTTTTTTTTTTGAGACAGCGTCTCGCTCCGTTGCCCAGGCTAGAGCGCAGTGGCACGATCTCGGCTCACTGCAAGTTCCACTTCCCGGGTTCACGCCATTCTCCTGCCTCAGCCTCCCAAGCAGCTGGGACCACAGGCGCCCGCCACCATGCACGGCCAATTTTTTGTACTTTTAGTAGAGACATCTCGATCTCCTGACCTCGTGATCCGCCCGTCTCGGCCTCCCAAAGTGCTGGGATTACAGGCTTGAGCCACCGCGCCCGGCCGCCTCTTAAAATAATTGAGCTCTGGCCAGGCGCAGTGGCTCACGCCTATAACCCCAGCACTTTGGGAGGCTGAGACGGGCAGATCATGAGGTCAGGAGATCAAGACCGTCCTGGTTAACATGGTCTAGGTTTAGTAGAAACCCTGTCTCTACTAAAAATACAAAGAAAAACAAAACTTAGCTGGGCGTCGTGGCAGGCACCTGTAGTCCCAGCTACTCAGGAGGCTGATTCAGGAGAATGACGTGAACCCAGAAGGTGGAGCTTGCAGTGAGCCCAGATCACGCCACTGCATTCCAGCTTGGGTGACAGAGCGAGACTCTATCTCCAAAAAATAAAAATAAATAATAATAATTGAGCTCCTTGGGGTCTCCTGAGCACCAAATGTGCACGTGCTACTCCCTGTGGCTGGGATCTTTCTTCTGGTTCAGATGCCACCTCCTCCAGGAAGCCCTCACAGACCCTGAGGCAGGTTACTCTTGCTCAGAGCCCTCTCTAAAGCTTATGCCTCCTTTTACTGTTGCCCTCCTCTCACTGTCATCCCGGAAGCTCCCCACTGGAGAGGGTGGCACCTGGTTCATCCTGAGCCCCACACCCACAGTCCCCCACACAGAGCTTGGCACACATGGGTGTCTGCAAATGTTTGGGAAGTGAATGTGTGAGTGAACACAGAGATAGGCACCTGGACAGGGCTTGGAACAGAGGCAGGTGTGACCAGAGACCGAGAGGGAGAGGGCGCAACCGCTCTGAGTCCAGGGCATTGCAGACCCTCTGAGGACATCCCCACCCTTGAGGCTGGGTTGTGGTGGATATGTGGTGGATACTGTGGTGGATATGAGGGCCTTGGGAGCAAACCCAGAGGGGAAGGAGTGACTGCTGGACGTGGCAAGCCCACGAGCAGCTGGCAGATGTGCCAGGAGGGTGCCGGGGCACGTGGGGAGGCAGAGGTGCCCACCTTACCCTTGAAGTTGCGGGGGAGCTCCATGGTCTGGCTGGTCCTCGGGTTCTCACAGACCACCTTCTGGAGGTGAACCTGGGTGACCTTGATCAGGTCCCCTGTGGAGAGGCAGCACTCATTCCCAGAGATCTCATAGATGGAGCCTGCGGAGACAGGGACTCCGTTTCCCCACTGGACAAGGGCCAAGCACTGGGCAGCCTGTGCCCCAGGGCCCAAGAAGCTCTGCTCTGCCATGCCTTTGCACATGGTGCCTGCTGCCTGGCATGCCCTGCTCTGTCGTTCCTGCCTCATTCCCACAGATCCAGTCATCCTCAGCTGTTCTTGCCCCTCCTAGCATCAGTACGCCCCACTGTGGCACACTTCTCTGGCCTTTTTCACCCCTGTGCCTCCTTCACTGAATTCCCAGGCAGGGCTGATCCATCTCAACATCACTGCTGCCAGCACAGGGCTTGGCCTCTGAGTATGTGTTAAGTCCACAAATCGGTAAATAACCCAGTGAATCACCCTCTCTGAGCCTGAGGGAGTTGGGATTCCCTTAGTGTACAGCTAAAAAATCAGGCTCAGAGAGGGGTCAGTGGCTCCCTGGAGATCACCTGGACCCAGAGCCGGTACCCAGCCCTCCTAGCACCCTGGAAAATAGAGGGACACTGACAGAGTGAGGCCAGTGGGCAAAGGTCTGCTTTCCTGGTTTAAAGTGTGTAAGTGGTGTCAAGAACACAGAAGGTGCTCAATAAAGATCTCTCCTGGCCGGGCGTGGTGGCTCAAGCCTGTAATCCCAGCACTTTGGGAGGCCGAGACGGGTGGATCACGAGGTCAGGAGATCGAGACCATCCTGGCTAACACGGTGAAACCCCGTCTCTACTAAAAAATACAAAAAACTAGCTGGGCGAGGTGGCGGGTGCCTGTAGTCCCAGCTACTCAGGAGGCTGAGGCAGGAGAATGGCGTAAACCCGGGAGGCGGAGCTTGCAGTGAGCTGAGATCCGGCCACTGCACTCCAGCCTGGGCGACAGAGCGAGACTCCGTCCCAAAAAAAAAAAAAGATCTCTCCTGCATACACGAAGTGCAGTCTCTCCGTCCAGCTAATGGAGGACAACAGACTATGTGGCAGGACCTTGAGGCCACCTGACCCCAGCCCCACCCACAGGGCAGCCCCAACTTCAGTCCTGAGAAACTGATGAAAACCTCCCCACGTACCCCCAGGAAAACACCCCCCGGTCATAAATCACAGTCCGTTTACAATGTCAGGGCGTGGGCCTTCCAGTCTGCTGAGAACAGCAACTGTGATGCTACAGATACCCGGCATGATGCCAAGGGCTACTGACGCGTCACTGTATTTAAGACCCATGACTGCTCTTGCGGAGACAGGCAGTTTCAATTTCCTACATAACGAAACAGCTGGCTGGGCGTGGTGGCTCACGCCTGTAATCCCAGCACTTTGGGAGGCCAAGGCGGGTAAATCACCTGAGGTCAGGAGTTCGAGACCAGCCTTGCCAACATGGTGAAACCCTGTCTCTACTAAAAATACAAAAATTAGCCCGGCATGGTGGCAGGTGCCTGTAATCCCAGCTACTCAGGAGGCTGAGGCAGGAGAATTGCTTGAACCCAGGAGATGGAGGTTGCAGTGAGCCGAGATCAACCACTGTACTCCAGCCTGAGTGACAGAGCAAGATTCTGCTTCAGAAAAAAAAGAAAGAGATGAGGTCTCGC
>NW_012117376.1:13154462-13156713 GCF_000951035.1 Colobus angolensis palliatus
CAAAAAAAAAAAAAAAAAACCTAGGTTGAACCCAGGGTGTTTGCCTCCAGAGCCAGTGCTCCTAACCATGCAGCCAACCACATCCGAGTGCCCTGCCAGACACCTGCCCCTGTTGGCAAGGCCATCTGTCCTCTGCACTCACCCCACCCACATACCCACACCCTATCATGGCCTTCTCTAGTCATTATCACTCTGACTTCCACCACTTCCACCACCCCGCATCAGGCAGGATGAGGAAACAGGTGTTGTAACACCAGCAGGCAAGGGGTGCTGGGAGGACGGAGACACTTGGTCCTGGGCTGGGGGAAGAGCAAACAGATCTCAGGTGCCTGCCTGCAAAAAGCCCCTGGAGGTAGAGTCAGAATTTGAACCCAGATCTGCCAGATTCCCAAGAGGACCTGGAGAGACCCACTGCGAGGTGGTGGCCCCCTGCGGGACCCTCCATGTGGGACTTCCTTGGTCTAGGACCCCACTTGGGACCGCAAACACTCTGCTGGAAGCTGCTGAGACAGAGCGTTTTCCTGCAGCCAGGGAACAGGATGAGGCCTCAAGCCTCAGTTTGCTCTCTAAGGAAGGAACCCGCACCCCCACA
The DNA here is from genome assembly GCF_000951035.1 of Colobus angolensis palliatus. Classification (NCBI taxonomy): domain Eukaryota; kingdom Metazoa; phylum Chordata; class Mammalia; order Primates; family Cercopithecidae; genus Colobus; species Colobus angolensis. The sequence continues at coordinate 13,155,055 of NW_012117376.1, forward strand.
CAGCATCTCTCACCTCCACCTCCATCTCCCCTACTCGGTGGCCCACGGGTCCTCCCTCCCCACAGAACAGCCCTGGCCACCCACCCACTGTGCTGTCCTCCCCTGACTTCCACTGTCTGTTAATGCCTCACCTCTTGCTCCTTCAGGCAATAACTAGTGACTGCGCACCTCCTGCGTGCCCATCCCTGTGAACCAGGGCGCTGCGGGCAGGCAGCAGATGTACGGGGGCGTGCAAGGAGCATAGAGCCGGGAAGGCTTCCGGGAGTGCCATTTAAGCTGAGAACCGAAGAGTTGATCAAATCAAGTACTGCCCATGGTCAAACAGAGGGCCAAGGTGGACGCAGGGACTGAAGGAAGGCAGTGTAAAGGAGGGCCAGGAGGAGGAGTGGGAGGCCACAGACGGGAAGACTGACCCTGCACTTCAGAATCAAGACGCAGCCACGACCACCAGCGCCCTAATGTTGCGTCTCGGCGGTCGGAGCTCCGTCCCATGCGCACCGCGGGGCCACCTCGGAGTGGCCCGGCTGCATCCACCTCCCGCGCCTGAACCCACTAACTTTTCACCGCCCTGCGGGGCAGGTCAGCGGTCCCTGTTCCACGAAAGCAAAAGCCGAGGTCCAGAGAGGTTGAGGGCGGCCCCAAATCACACAGCTTGGCCAGTGGCAGCGTCGGGATTTGAACCCGGGGGCAGTTTTCCCAGATTGCTAACGCCTTCTCGGGGTCTCTGCCCCCGCCCCACACCGAGGGAGTGTTCGGAGGGGTTCCAGCCCCCGCTCACCCTCGAAGTAGACCCCTGAGCAGACCCGCAGCACGCGCGGGAGGGTCTCGGGGTCCAGGGCGCGCACGAAGTCCTGCAGCGGCACCGGCTCCATGGTCACCACAACTCTCTGGGCGCAGACTGAGGGGCTGGCGAGCGATCCCCGGGAGCCCTGCAGCTCGGCCCCGCCGAAGCCCCGCCCCTGCTCCTGCAGTACCCTATGGGGGAGGGGCGATGATGAAGCTGAAGAAGTCCCAGACGCCCCCTCAGCAGTGCTCCCAGTTAGAAAAATGGGACACGGCCCGACTTGTTCTGCGTCTCATAGGAGGGACATGTCCCTGCCCTTTGGGTTTGAGGAAGGAGATGTAGTGTCAGAGCTCCCGAATGTCCCTCCAGGACACTCCATGGTCCTCTATCGGAAACCTCCTGGTGAAGCGAAACTCATTACCTCTCTAGAACTCCCAAACTCTTTCGATAATTATTGCCCACGAACTCGTGGACTCAAGTGATCCTCCCACCTCGGCCTCCCAAAGTGCTGGGATCACAGGTGTGAGCCACTGCGCTGGGCCTCGCCAATTGTAGTTAAAAATTCTTCCTAAGGCTAAAGAGAAATCTGCTTAGGAGCCGGACCAACCACTTATCCTGACCCCACAGGCTCGGGATAAGTCTTTGCCATTTCCCTGTCCCTCAGGAGTCAGACCAACATAGGTTCAAATCCCAGGTCTCCTCTTGCTCGTTATATGACGTTAGGCAAATCACTTTGATTGTCTGAACCTCAGTTTCCTACTCTCTCAAAGAGAGAGAAGAGGGCCAGGTGCGGTGGCTCACACCTATAATCCCAACACTTTGGGATGCCAAGGCGGGTGGATCACCTGAGGTCAGGAGTTTGAGACCAGCCTGGC
>NW_012117376.1:13158298-13162995 GCF_000951035.1 Colobus angolensis palliatus
GAGAATGGCGTAAACCCGGGAGGCGGAGCTTGCAGTGAGCTGAGATCTGGCCACTGCACTCCAGCCTGGGCGACAGAGCGAGACTCCGTCTCAAAACAAAACAAACAAACAAACAAACAAAAAAGCGGGCAGTCTTTACCCACCACCCAAAATACTTATCACTAACATTTTGTTGTGTTTCTTTCTAGTTTTTTCTTTTTTGGGGGAGGAGGATGGGTGGGCGGTCTCATTCTGTCACCCAGGCTGGTGTGCAGTGGTATGCACACAGCTCACAGTAGCCCCCAACCTCCTGGCTCAGGCTTCACAAAAGTGAAGGGTCTTGCCTAAGGTCATGCCAAGTGGAGACACTGGGATTTTAACCCAGCTCTGCTAGGTTCCTCCTGCAGGCTAGAGAAAATGTCAGTTCTTCATTTCTTTCCCGGGTGTTTAAGCAAATTGTGGCAGTTTGATCGATTTTGGCTCAGCCCAGTTATGTCTAGAATTTCAGTAGTGGATGGGTTTTGGAGATAGACAGAGCTGGGCTCAAACCCTGGCTCCACTACTTCTTAGCTGTGTGACCTTGGGCAAGTTCCATACCCTCTCTGAGCCGCAGTCTCCTCTCCCTCTGTACAACGAAGGCTGGCAGGAACCAGGTGTTGGTAAAAATGTTAGTGTAACCCAGGCACATGGGAACATGCCCACTGCCCCGTATCTACGATCATTACATGATATTGTTCCTTCCCAAGACCTCCTGTGCCTCTGACACTAGCTCTCATCTTTTTTATTTCTGCAAACACTCTGCTTTCTATTTGAAGAAATAAGACAATGGGAACCTGACTTCCTTGCGGCTGCCCATGTAACGGAGGAACTAAAATCTGAACCGAGCCTGCAGGTGGTCACGGCCCAAGCCCTTTTCACTTCCCCAGGTTGGGAGCACCAGCCTGGGGATCTCTCCTTGGCTCCTCAAGAGCTGAATGGTGCGGAGAAAGAAGCTCAGGTTCCCACAGCAGGGCAGGGGCAGAAAGGAAGTCCCCCCATCCACCCATCAGCTGTGAGGAGGATGCCTCCAGCCACTGGGAAGAGAAGTTCCTTGTTTCAGCAACCCATCTCTGTCAGCTTTTGGAGTCTGAAGGTGGATGGCTAAGGACCTCCTATGGATAGTGCAGGAGGCAGCTGGCCACAGCAGCAGGATGACAGGATGGGGTCAGACCCGTGCCTGCTGCGTGGCACCACACACTCCGGTACCTGGCGTGTCACGTGACTTGGTGTTTTTCAGCAACTTGCAAGGCAGGAGGTGAGGTCCTCCCTCTCCTCCCGTGTTTCCTCCCCCTGTAGAGGAAGGTAAGGGCCTAACACTGACACAGCACCGGTCGGCGGTTGTTAGTGTCCTGCCATCCACTTCAACTCCCACTGGCGTGGCCCACTCGCCCAAAGCAGGGGGAAACATCCCAGCAGCCAGCAGGGTCAAGTGTGGCAGGGATAGGGAGAATGCCTGTGCTCTAAGGGTGAGGGATGGAGGCCCAGCACATCCCTGAGCCTGCAGAAGGGCTCGAAGCCCTCCGCATGCTGGCGGGAAGTCACCAGTGTCCCCACCGTGTGATGCTGCCAAGCAGTTTGCCACTCGATGATACTCCAGGCACCTAGGCTACCCACCAGAGCAGATACACGCCTGGCCTGTGGGCCCCGAAGTTGCCCTCGAGTTGCTCCCTCCCTGGGAGGGCAAGATCCACCCCCTTGCCTAGAGGCTTCATGGCGCCCTTCCGCAATGACCACAGTGCAAAGACAGCACCACAGCAGCCCACAGGTCTCCTGCAGAAGCGCTCACAGGTCCCAGGCGTGACGGTGGCAAAAGGGCATGTCTTGTCTTTTAACTGTTTTCTGGATTTCCCAGAACACAGTTTGAGTACTTACAAGAATTTTTTTTCTTCCAGTCTGGAGCCTTGTCTTAGTTTTAATTTAGAATGTTTTTTAGAAACAAAGTCTGGCTATTTTGCCCACTCCACCCTTGAATTACTTTTATATTAACGAAAACAACATGAGCAGCCCCCTGCATGGCCCCTCTGAGACAACTGTGGAGATCACGGGGGAGGGCTTCTCCCCCATTGCAGGGTTTCACAGGGAGTAAAATAGGTCACTTTTGGGAAAAGTTGCTCAGCATATCTTTTTTTTTTTTTTGAGACTGAGTCTCGCTTTTGTCACCCAGGCTGGAGTGCACTGGCACTCTCTCGGCTCACTGCAACCTCCGCCTCCCAGGTTCAACTGATTCTCCTGCCTCAGCCTCCAGAGTAGCTGGAATTACAGTCGCCCATCACCATGCCCAGCTAATTTTTTGTATTTTTAGTAGAGACAATTTCACCATGTTGGGGAGGCTGGTATCGAACTCCTGACCTCAGGTGATCCACCTGCCTTGGCCTCCCAAAACGCTGGGATTACAGGCGTGAGCCACTGCACCCGGCCAATGCTCAGCATATCTTTAAGGAGGCAGGTGTGTCTGCTTGTAAAGCCTCAGAGGGCTTGTTCATGCTCCTGTGTGGTGGAAAATTAGTTCAACTCCCCTCTTGGTCTTGTCTTTTATTTCTTTTTTTTTTTTTGAGACGGAGTCTCGCTCTGTAGCCCAGGCTGGAGTGCAGTGGCCGGATCTCAGCTCACTACAAGCTCCGCCTCCCAGGTTTACGCCATTCTCCTGCCTCAGCCTCCCGAGTAGCTGGGACTACAGGCGCCCGCCACCTCACCCGGCTAGCTTTTTGTATTTTTTAGTAGAGACGGGGTTTCACTGTGTTAGCCAGGATGGTCTAGATCTCCTGACCTCGTGATCTGCCCGTCTCGGCCTCCCAAAGTGCTGGGATTACAGGCTTGAGCCACCGCGCCCGGCCTTTTTCTTTTATTTCTTTTCTTTTCTTTTCTTTTTTCTTTTTTTGAGATGGAGTCTCGCTTTTGTCACCCAGGCTGGAGTGCACTGGCACTCTCTCGGCTCACTGCAACCTCCGCCTCCCAGGTTCAAGCGATTCTCCTGCCTCAGACTCCCGAGTAATTGGGATTACAGGCATGAGCCACCATGCCTGCCTAATTTTGTATTTTTAGTAGAGACAGGGTTTCTCCATGTTGGTCAGGCTGGTCTTGAACTTCTGACCTCAGGTGATCTGCCCACCTCAGCCTCCCAAAGTGCTGGGACTACAGGCGTGAGCCACCGTGCCCAGCCCAGTTTATTTATTTATTTATTTATTTGTTTATTTATTTATTTTTTTGCCTGGTGCAGTGGCTCATGCCTGTATTCCGAGCACTTTAGGAGGACGAGGCAGGTGGATCACAAGGTCAGGAATTCAAGACCAGCCTGGCCAAGATGGTGAAATCCCATCTCTACTAAAAATACAACAATTAGCCAAATGTGGTGGTAGGTGCCTGTAATCCCAGCTACTTGGAAGGCTGAGGCAGAGAATTGCTTGAACCCAAGAGGTGGAGGTTGCAGTGAGCCAAGATCATGCCATTGTACTCCAGCCTGGGCGACAGGTGAGACTACGTCTCAAAAAAAAAAAAATTTTTTTTTTAGAGAGGGTTTTGCTCTGTTGGAACAGAAATTTAAAAAACTTAAAAGAGTGTGCAAGCAGAAATTCAGTTGTATGTAAGAAAACCCAATTCCCCTGAGGAAAAGAAAGAGCTGGAGTCCTTTAACTGCCTGTTCTTTGGGAGGCCGAGGCAGGTGGATCACAAGGTCAGGAGATCAAGACCATCCTGGCTAACACAGTGAAACCCCGTCTTTACTAAAAAAAAAAAAAAAAATACAAAAAACTAGCCGGGCGAGGGGCGGGCGCCTGTAGTCCCAGCTACTCGGGAGGCTGAGGCAGGAGAATGGCGTAAACCCGGGAGGCGGAGCTTGCAGTGAGCTGAGATCCGGCCACTGCGCTCCAGCCTGGGCAACAGAGCGAGACTTTGTCTCAAAAAAAAGACTCTTGCTATGTTGCCCAGACTGGTCTTGAACTCCTGGGCTTAAACGATCCTCCAGCCTCAACTTCCCAAAGTGCTGGGATTACAGGCATGAACCACCATGCCCGGTCCATACAATGAAATATTATTCAGCCTTCAAAAGGAATAAAATTATGACACATGCCACAATATGGAGGAAACTTCTGGACATTATGCTCAGTGAAATAAGCCTATCACAAAATGACAAATATTGTATGATTCCACTCAGATGAGGAACCTAGAGTTGTGAAATTCATAGAAAGTCAAAGGGAGGCCTGGTGCAGTGGCTCACGCCTGTAATCTCAACACTTTGGGAGGCCAAGGTGGGTGGATCACCTGAAGTCAGGAGTTCGAGACCAGCCTGGTCAACATGGTGAAACCCTGTCTCTATTAAAAATACAAAAATTAGCTGGGCATGGTAGCAGGTGCCTGTAATCTCAGCTACTTGGGAGGTTGACGCAGGAGAATCGCTTGAACCTGGGAGGTGGAGGTTGCAATGTGCTGAGATCAAGCCACTTCGCTCCAGCCTGGGCAACAGAGCAAAAACTCCGTCTCAACAAAAAAAAAAAAAGAAGAAGAAAGTCAAAGGGTGGTTTTTCCCCAGCCACTGGGGGAAGGGGGAAATTGGGAGTTGTTTAATGGGTGAAGAGTTTCAGTTTTGCAAGATGCAAATATCCTAGAGATTGGTTGGTTGCACAATGTGAACATACTTTTTTTTTTTTTTTTGAGATGGAGTCTCGCTCTGTCACCCAGGCTGG
>NW_012117376.1:13163045-13163907 GCF_000951035.1 Colobus angolensis palliatus
AAAGACTGCTTCTAACTCTAAACCCAAAGCGCAGCATTGTTTATTCTTCAGCAGTGGTCGGTGGTCTGGCTGGTATTGAGTTCCCGGTTGAAACAATGTTCCCCGCAAATTTGGAAGCATTGGTTCCATGGTCTTGCAGACCTTTTTCCTTTTTTTTTTTTTTTTTCTTTTTTTGAGACGGAGTTTCGCTCTTGTTGCCCAGGCTGGAGTGCAGTGGTGCAATCTTGGCTCACCACAACCTCCACCTCCCGGATTCAAGGGATTCTCCTGCCTCAGCCTCGCAAGTAGCTGTAGTGCACACCTGTAATCCCAGCTACTTGAGAGGCTGCAGTCCTATTTTTAAAGTTGGGAAGTCCGATGCCATTCTTACTGCAGACCCCTCGCATGTGAGGGCTGGGAGCCTTCTCCCTTGGACCTGGTACTCTAGTATTCCACACGCTTAACCAGATGTGGGTCTTACATTCTTGCTTCTGGGCTTTTATGGATCGTTTAAATTTAAAAACTCATTCCGAGTAAGTTCTGGAAACTTCCTTGGTTGTTTTTTGGCTGTCTGGTTGGTTTCGTCTTTGGGGAACAGCTTTCAGTCAGATATTGGATCTTCTAGACCAATTCTTAATTTATTTCCTTTCCTCTTGTTCCACTTTCGAGATTTCTTTTTTTTTTTTTTTTTTTTGAGACGGAGTCTTGCTCTGTCGCCCGGGCTGGAGTGCAGCGGCCGGATCTTAGCTCACTGCAAGCTCCGCCTCCCGGGTTTACTCCATTCTCCTGCCTCAGCCTCCTGAGTAGCTGGGATTACAGGCATGCGCCACTACACTTGGCTAATTTTGTATTTTTAGTAGAGATGGGGTTTCTCCATGGTGGT